>NW_010322775.1:134247-156149 GCF_000700745.2 Antrostomus carolinensis
GCTCTTCCTAAAGTCATGTTTGACAAGTGGAATGTATTTACTTTTCTTCTCTGCTGTGTCTTTAAATAGGCTTCATGATCTTGATTCAGATGAGTCTGATAATGTAAAAAGGATAAAGTAAAAAAGAATAATGTAAAAATTTTAAAAAAATTAAATGCTGTTAATGTCTCAAGGGAAAATGAAGACAGAGGTCAGCTATGGTGTGCCCTTGTCACGTGGGAACAGACTGCTGTGGAGAGGACTGTGAAAACTCTTACCAGGACCTCCATTCTCTGTCAGAACTGCCTTTGAGCTCAAGTCTTGGCCCTTGCCAGAGCCATGTTGTAGCTCTGTCTGTGCCTGGCCATGTTTGATACCCCAGTCCTGACCCACCAGCCTCATCACTGCAGACTTGTCCAGTGATTGGACCTGATCCCAGTCAGTGCCTCCAGACCTTCTTGTGTGGGGATTGGGGAAGCTGTGCCTTGTTGGGAGATGGTAACCCTTCCCACCTTGCTGCCTGCAGCCAGTTCACCTCACCTTGCAGAGCCAGCACTCTCCTCCTGGGTCCATGGTGAGGAATGACAGACTCTGGGGCAGCACAGCAGGCTTTAGGGTGGGCAGTTAGCCGTTAACATCGTTAACACAGCCGCACCAGGGAAGCTCAGGCTGGCAGTTTCCTCTTGTCTCTATTTCAGTCCAGTGCTGAAGATCTGTAAAGCAAGTGCAAGCTCCTGTTAAACCTCGCTCTGGGACTGAAGGCTGTGGGGGTGAAGAGGATGTCTTTGGGGTAGGATCACTGCCTGCTGGCCTGCAGCATGACAGCATCTCCTCAGCTGTTAACAAAAGTCTGTGTTTGATCCTGATCACGAACATTAAACTCCTCAGAAGTAGCCATTTCTGTAGCAATTGCTAAATTATGGCACATATGCTGAATGAAACCAAATTAGGGCTCTGTGTGCAGTATTTATTTAGGCAATTTCATTTAACCTTGCCATCTTTTAATTCTTTTTATACCCTGATTTAATAATTTCTGATTTTTTTAAAGTTCTGTTTACTGAGAAGACCACAAGAGACCTGAACTGAGTAATTTTCTGTTTCTGCAGTTTTGTACTTTAATAGCAACAGAATCAACTGTACATAAACTTTTTAAAAAATAAACATCTTTATCTGCAGTGGTTTAGATGTTTATTATCTTTGTAGCACTCCATTTGCAGGACATTACCACCTTCACAAGAAATTGAATCAATTTGTAGTCAAAGTAGTGATTTTGGTTACTTTTTGATTTTGTAAGGGAAAAAAGGTAACTTTTAAAGAGACAAAACATACTGCAATAATGCAGGAAGTTTCAAATGGTAATATATCAAATTAAAGATCTCAGTTTGATTAAAGATCTCAGTGAAATGACTGTATATTAATATCAGTCCTCAAAAGTTGCCGACAGTAATATAGTTCTAAGGAAACATACTTCACAGGAAAAATTAGGCTATATTCCAGCCAGTTGGTGTCATGGAACAGATAACTGAATTTCTTGCTTTCTTGTCAACCCAGTAATATCATGTAACTTTTCTAAAATGTTCATGTAATCAACAGTCTCTAGGGTGGTCTGCATTTAATAGACTGAATAATTATTTCTTTGAAAACCAGTCTTATCGGCATGTCTTCTCTTACAAAGTCTTCAGGAAAAATACCTTTTTTTTTTTTTGGAATCATATCCCACAGGTTACACGCAGCATAGAAATTAAATTCACAAAAAGATGATGCAGGTTTGTGCTTTATTTTCATGTGACCTTTTTTGAGGAAAGTAAAAAAGAAGTATATTTTGAAAGAAATGGAGCTACTTACTCCCACATCAATGGAAAGAAACAGAGCAAAGTTCATCAGTACACATTGCTCTTTGCTGGAGTCACTTGTCTGGTGCTTCTTTGAAATGTAGTATCACAGTCCTGGGAGCAAAATCAGTCATCAGAGGCAGCAGTTGCCATGACTGCTAAGGCACGATTAACTCTTGCAATGCTCAGAAATGAACTCAAGTGGCTGATGGCAGCTACCTATGCCAATGCCACCATGCGATGATGTACATGGATGGTGAAGGAGTTGCTCTTGTTCTGTACCATGATTTTCAGGCTTAACAAAATGCAGCACATCTTCAAAGTGAGAAGAGTGCCAGGGACTTTCAATCAGCATCTCAAATTTGGCTTCAACTCTCCAAAGATACAAACTGGAATACCCTGATGCAAATTGAATATGGTCTTGCTAAGATGGCAGCAGCACTTAAACAATTCCCTCCCGTCTCCCTATCGTAAGAATTTTTTCCGGGTGTTTCTCTTGTTTTAACATTCCCTAGGCAGTTTTGTACTACTCTTTAACCACGTCATTGGCAATGAGGAAAGGCAAAAAATCTGTTATTGCAAGTGGGAAAGAAACATGAGCTTAATGTGCAGCTGGAAAATAATTTTTAAAGCCCTTCACATTCAAGTTAACAAGCTTTTTTCCTTCCTGGTTTACTTTGTAGCCCTAAACAATTGCTGGTACTGCCATAATGCAACAATGCTGGGGGGAAGAGATAGGAGGAGCTGTTAAAGCTTTTCAGACCTATAGCTATGGAATAGACAAGTCCTGTATGGGGACACACCTGTGGGGCGCACTAGAAACCAGGGCACTGAACTCATCCAAATCAATGGGGAATAAAATCAGGATAAATGCAAGGCACAGGAGAAATCTAAACCAGCTTTACCGCCAAGGCCTCTGTAATGGGAGGCTATGCATGAGACCTCTGGGCCTCTCAGCACCTGACATACCAGACCATGTACATGCCCTTCTCCTCTTTGCTCCCAAATCTTCTCTTTGTCTGGGCCCACCATTGTATGGGTGTTTGCAACTAGGCATTTCTTAATTATTTATCAACAACCATGAAAATCAGCCCTGAGTCTTCAATGCTCAGACTGGCAGAGATTTTCTCACCGTATAATTTGCTACAGATTCAGCAGTGCCAATCTTACTATTTAACACCAAAGTGCTACATCCTAACACTGTCCAGAGAGACCTTACCGAGAATAGAACAGGAACAGCAGCAGCAACTGGGCTGCAACAGAAAAGTGGGGTGCCAGCCAGGGACTGGCTGGGGTGTGAACACAGAGGTTGGAAGAGGCCTGAGTCACCTCTACTTTTTGATGGTGCTTTGTTGCCACCTGATGGCCTGATGCAAGAAAAGGCATGCTCTTTAAGAAAGAGATGTCTTGCATTTCATTAGATCCACTGACAGCATTAAGAAAAAAATGCTTTTCAGCTCAAAGTCTTTTCATGCCCTGCTAACACGAGTCTCTGCTCCGCAGGTGATGAATTACTTTTCTCCAAAGTGACAGTAATAATTGCAATATACGCACAGCAACTGTATTTTATTTTTATTTAGCATGAACTTCTATTTGTCTTTTGCAATTTCCTTTCTTAAGATGGTATCTGGAAGATAACGATGTCATCAGGCCTGGAATTGCCACTAACGTGATAATTCTGGGATGCTTGATCCATCCATCCTGATATTCCCCCATTAGCCACGGTAAGCACTCCAGTTGCCCCTCACCCTGGTGCTCCTGACCACCCCCAGAAGCAGGTTTGCCTTGTGTGACACAGTTGATATCTTGCTTCAGGTGTAGTGTTGAACCACAGGGAGGCCCAGCAGACACCCTGGACAATCCTGACCACGATTTGCACATCTTTTTTTCCCTTTTCCCATTTCTTGAGCCTACCTTTCTCTGTCTTTTCCTCATGTTTCTCCACTCCAGTCTCCTCTCATTTAAGCATTTCACCTCTAATTACCTTTTTCCTAAAGGTCCTAGTTTTCCTTCATGCATATCCAGCTTTTGTATTTTTGCCACCCTTGCCTGGGTGATCTTGGCCATATATAGCATTAGCGATGCTGCTGGTCTTGCAAAACTCTGCTCCCCAAAAGGGTTCTCAGTGCTCCCTCCAACCATCTTTGGAGTCCGTCTGTTTCTCACATCACTCCCCTCTAAGCACTGGTAAAACCAAGCCATCCCTCATGGCACTGTCTGTAAGTTTTGTTGGCACTGTACATTGTTATCTGTCGCATGCAGCAAATTCTTATGTTGTGTCCAGTCACTGTCAATGTCCTTTTTAATAAGTGTAACCTCAAGTCAGGGCCTGCAGCCCTAAAAGCAATTTTTCCTGCTTATTCCAGCTGTTTTAGTCACGTAGGAAGCTCTTAGTGGCTGCTAATTTATTTTAAAAATTCTGAGGCTGAAATGGTTTGGAACTAAGGGACTGGGCTTTACATGTATTGCTCTGGTGGAATCCTGGTGGCTGAAGGGTAGGCTCTGCCTTGGGACCACTCATGTGGCTGACAGAGGTAAAGTGAACTCATGTCTCACCACAGGTATGGATACGAAGTTAAAGTATAGAAACTGGCAGTTGTCACCTATGCCCTTCACTTTCTTTTCATGTAGATTGATGAAGATGATGTACAAAGGGGACAAGAGCAGGCCACGTGCTCATCATACACACCACCTTGGGTTTGCAGCAGCTTTAGACACAAAGAAAACAACGTTGCTTATTGGCACTCTGAGGAAAGTGGCTGGGGCACAAACTGCCAGCTCTGCTTAGAAGATCCTTTTCCACCGGCTGCTTTTTTCTGGGTTGCTCTAAAGCGTCTCTTGAATCCACAGTCGGAGAACTTCTTCTGAGGGCATCACAAGTCGGAGAACTTCTTCTGAGGGCATCACACACACCATCAGATCACATTGCTCAGCTTCTTCACTGTCACACAGTATTAGTTGGGTGGGGGGCTCTGATAATGTCTGTAAGACAAATGCACTCACTCAAACACCCTCTGGTTTTTGATGAGCTAGTCTGCCTGTCTTCTACTTTCCCCCACAAACCATTCCTCTCATCCTTCCTGCCACAACTGCCCAGAGACCAAGTGCTCAGGAACCCACAGCCACAAAAGCTGTTGCCTGCATTCTCACTTGACCTGGACAGCACATTTAAGCTACTGACTTAACCATACTCCTCGTGAGTGAGCGAGGAAAGAGGCTGCTTTTGATGACTGGTTTCTCTTCACCAAGGAGTTGAGAAGCTCAGTGCTGGTACCAGGGGACTCGGAGAAGTGTTGCCAATGACACAGCTGTTTTGTTCAGGGAGCAGCTGGTCAGGCAGGGTCAGTCCGTGCCTCCCAAGCTGCTTCCACACAAGCATGGTCCCTGTCCAGGGCTCTAAGCTGAAGGCAGTGACAGCCGTGCGGCCAGCTCATATGGGCTGCTTGACCCCTGCAGCTCAGCTCATCACACTGGAATGAGCAAGGTTTCCTATGCATATGTCTGCTTTTTCTGCCTGCCCCATGCTCCTGTGAGTACCCAGCACTCTAACAAACAATAAAGCACAGTAAGAAAAATTACCAGTGTGTCTGGCAGGACAGCAACGGGGCAGAAGGAATACTGAAAGATTTTACTTGTTTTCCAGGTAAGGAAAGGCAGGGTCAAAGCAGCCACAGCAAAGCCAGCAGAGGAGATGAGGGCAGTAACCAGCCACATGGATCTGCTACCTGGAAACAACAGAAGCAGCAAAACTTCTCAGAGAGACTGTGAGGACAAACCACTCAATGCAGTCAGCCTGCACCCTCTGTGACTGCTCTTCCCACCCACCCTGTGAGATCCTTTGCTGGCACACTCCAGGGAAGGATACCAGTGCCAGTGTCAGTGTAGGCGGCTGCACTCCCGAGTCTTCCTTTTTTTACCTCCCCCAAGGAACAAATGGGCAGCACATTTGCAAACAAGATGGGACATACTGGATGGAAACAAAAAGAGCTGTGGGCTATCCTTGGGCATGACTACACGAGGGGAGTGTGGAGGAAGGCTGGCTGTTACCTTGTGCCCTCACGCACTGTATCTGGCTGAAGCTGCTGCTTCTATTGATCGCCTCGACGTATGTCTGAGCTTTTACACAATAATCAGGTCCTGCCTCCATGGTGTCCAGGTGAACCACGGAACTGATCTCTTTCATCACCTTCTGTTGCATCTGCCACAGGTACAGGAGAGAGAGCATCAGAACATAATTGAGAACACGAGTCCCAACACGATGCTAGCCCAGACTGCACTGGGAGAAAAGGAAGAAAAATAATAGGAGGAGGAAGTGCCAGAGAGGATTATGTGAAAAAGAGAATAGAGGGAGAAAAGCAGCAGATGAGGCAGCACAGTGAAACCACGCATGTCTGGAAGGATAGGAGGGGATGGGAAGAAAGAGCTGTGAGCCAAAGAGGCATAATGATGGTGTTGGACCTGTCTCCAGGATGGATCTTGGACCTATGCTGTATATAGCTTGTCTCCTGGATGGACCTTGTTAAGTACACTGCAGCCTTGTCCTCCAGCTCTGTCTCTGTTCCTGCATCTTTTTTTCTCCTGGCGGGGGTCCCTGTATGGACCCTGAGCCTGGTTCATCACTTGCCTTGTCTGGGACTGCTGATGGACCCTGTTACCAGCACCTGGTTCTGCCTGCTGTGGTCAGAATCTGTGGGTCTATGCCTCATTGGGGAGGGCACTGCTTGCACTGGGATCACCCTTGGCTCCTGACCTGCCTCCTCATAGTGAGCAGCCCTGCTCCTGCTGCTTTCTGATAGAAGAAAGACTTTTGTATGATTAAATTGCTAATCCTTTCTCAGAGTAGAAGGAAGTCATGGTGGAGAACCACGCAGATGTGTGCTCACCACTGCATTACTACTGATGATCTGGAAGAAAAATGAAAACTGATACATGCTAATGATAGTAAAATACCACTTCAGAATAGTAAAGATGCTGGCCAACTGTGAAGAACTGCAGGAGGACCTTGTAATAAAATGACAAATGAAATTCAGCACAGATAAATGTGAAATAATGCTCATTAGAATTTTTCCCTTTCATTTTTACATGGTCAGTGATTCAACCTTAAGTTGAGCATCCCCTGTCAAAAACAGGAACTTGGGGCTCAGGTTTTATGGAATAGTGAGCTCTGTGGTAGGCCCACATGTTAACAACTGCTGGCGAAACAAAAGAGAGTTCTATGATGTTAATCCACAGTGCACCTGCACTGTGAACTGTGCAGGTTTACTCCCTGCCCACCTTGGTAAAGACAAAAAGAGCTGGAAGGACTTCCACAGGGAACAACTAAGTAAGCTAGGAGTCCTTGGCCTGGAAAGAGACACACAATATAAAACTGTGGGTGGGGAAAGCAAATAGCAAATAACTGTTCTCTCTCTCCTAAACTAAGATTTAAACTGCACAACAGTTAAGCTGCAGAACTCCTGACTACAGGAAGTGGTACATGCTGAAGTTTACATGGCTTGAACAAAAATTCTTCAAGGGCTATTAATGATAGCAGTTCTGGCTCAGGAATTTCCTGCAGCCATGTCTCTGAAATCTCAGAAAATAATCTAACTGTAATTACACACAAGCCCTCTCCTTATTACCTTCTTCAGTCACCTCCATTGCCCACTGGCAGAGAGAAGATACTGGGCTTGATTGTCCCATGGTCTGACTTTATATGGCTGCTTTCAGGCTATTATGTTCTTAGGAGCTACGTAAGCACCAAGTTCCCAGGAGAAAAAAATTAAGATTGTTGTCTAGAGAAGACAAAAGGAACTGAATGGAATACAAATTTTCACTGCTTCATTATTACACAGGTGTAAGCAAAGCCCTCAGCTAAGCAAGTTACAGCTCACTATCATGGGCAAGCTATTTTAAAAGAAACTCCTGAGAGAACTTTGTCAGCACCTCAGTGTGACACCTTAATCCTGGTCTGAGTAAACCAAATTTTGTTGAGAGAAGAAGGTCAGCGTAAACACCTTCAGTTCTGATTTCTTTCAATAGTTGAGGTCCCTGAGGGGATTTCTCTGATTCCTCTTCCCAGAGAAGGAAATGTGGAAAGAACAGTGAAGTTTCTCCATGGAGGTGACAGCAATGCACTGGTATGTGCAGAGAAATATGGCATATTGACTCCAGGCAGGTCCTCCAGCCCCACAGCAGGAGCCTGAACTGGCAAACAGGCTGTGGGCAATGTCTGTATGCTTTCACTCTAAGTATGTGGGCTCTTTGTTATTGCCCAAAACCCGAGGGTAAAAAAACTCACCCTACTCTCCTGGCCCTTCTTCCAATAGAGAACACAGAATTGAAAGGCAGGCCCCATGTCTTCCAGCTCCACTAGTAAATGATACCCCGCTGCTATGACCTTCATCACAGGTGGGGTCAGGGAAGCTGCCAACACAGAGAGCGCACTGTTATTACATCAGAGGTAACCCTTAAAAACTGTCTTCCCTTTCCCAGCTAGGAGAGGAGGATAAACTGCCACCATGAGCACAGTAACATTAATCTGGAAAAATAGCTGGTTGATTCAGTGGGGCAGGAACTTCTCTCTTCTTTACCTCCCAGTATGCATAGATACTGTAGCAGACTTTGAGCAGGAGAAGGACCATGACTGGCATTCCAAACAGGAGTTTGGCAATAGCTGAGTTGCACAGCACTTCAAAGGTTTTGAATTTTCTCCAGTGGAGGAAGTGTCTGGCCTGAGGGTCCCATGTGATCAACAGCAGCAGAACCAGCTGGGCGACCAGAAGTTGAGACACCAGATCAGGCCAGTTCTTCTGCTCCTGGGCATTAGCTCAGCACTAACATGCAGAACAGGAGCTGTGAAACCACTGCTTCTTCATGGGAATTTTGGCAGTTAATCAAAGG
This sequence comes from Antrostomus carolinensis, assembly GCF_000700745.2. Classification (NCBI taxonomy): domain Eukaryota; kingdom Metazoa; phylum Chordata; class Aves; order Caprimulgiformes; family Caprimulgidae; genus Antrostomus; species Antrostomus carolinensis. Next base: position 142,941 of record NW_010322775.1, read on the forward strand.
TGAGGAAAAAGTAATATGAGCCTCAGGATAACTCTGGCAGTTCACATGAATCCTGATTTTCTTTTAGTATTCTACATGGTTTTAAATAGACTTGGGCTGATGACCTGCTGTGACTTAAGTTTTTGTAAATGTAGGCAAGTAAATCTGTAGGTGATTTGCTTCATGCTTACTTTGATATTCAAAGCTTGGTTCGGTCTGGGATTCTGCTGTCAGGAATATTAGTGAAACAGAATCAATCAAGCATGGATGAAACTACACACTGTACATTTGTGAACCAGGAATCAAGGCAGTACAGAAATCATATTTGCACTACTTATCTATGCCATTCTTTACCACTCTGTTGTAGCTGAAACTGTTTTCAACCTCCTTGCTTTCAAGAAAGGAAGGAGAGCGATAAATAGGAACATATAGAAGAGATGTTCTTAATAGAGTTTGCTCTTCTATCCAGTGAATTTCCATTAATATCGGGCAATATGGAAATGTAAAATCCAAGTATGTTCATGATCAGTGTGCCACAAATAGGAGGCCTGGAAAACTACTTTATACTTTTAAATTAAATGCTGAGAATCTGCTTAACATGATGTCTCAAAATAAAAAAGTGATAACATCATTTGGAGGTTAAAACAAATATGGGGCTAATGTATTAACAAAGACGCATTGCAAGATGCAACTACTATCCAAAGGGGAGCACTTATATCTATCTCTGTGCTGGCACATTGGATACCAACTATGTGAATTTTGATAAATTAAGAAGACTGACTAAATTGTTAGTTTTAGGAAGGTCTTTTAAAAGTGTTTTCCATGTGTTATCATACTTTATGTGTATCTACACCTACGGCTTTGACACTGCAGCTTTTTTAGTCTGGAAGTACTGTGAGCTGTGCTGATGCCCTGACTGTTGATGAACCACACACGGAACCTGTGGGCTGTGCTGTGAATTCCCTAGCTCCTCTCAGACTCAGTGCTTAGGGTTTCCTAAGAAATGTGAAAACAGAGCAAGGGAAAGTGAGCAGTAAAAATGCATAAGGACAAGAACTTACAGTGACTTTTCTTTCTCCTTTAAACATTTGTCTAGATATGCATATGCACATTGCAGCCCATTGCAAGCTGTATCCTCTGAACCTTCACAGCTTTGCCAGAGGATTGGATTGAGTCTCTAAGACACGGGACCAAGCTGCCAGATACTTCACTGTACCATGAGAATGTTGCTGCTTTTCTTCATGACGAGGGTCAAGCTAAGAAATATCCTTCCCCTCTCTCTGCCTGACAGTGTGGTCTTGTTGCTCAGCTCTATGCCCCTATAGCTGCTGGAAAAGGGAAGGATTTTTCATGGCTCAACTTTGTGCCACCACAGCTCCTGGAAAAGGGAAGCTTTTCAACTAAAGCACTATCTAGAAAACACTTCCACACCAAGAGACATACTCACCAACTTCAGCAGCACTTCTGATGGTGCTGCTTTGAATAAGTGCTCTGTATGAGTGAGGACTGCTCACTCATGAAGTAACAGGTACCTTCCAATGACTGGTGAAGGTTTAAGATTGGGTCAATCTGGTCTTGGACAGGCAATTTCTTCCCTGGCTAAAACTGATGACTGATGCCCATCCCAGTGAGGGCTGCACTCTTATAGTGACCTCAACAGAAGTCTTTCACCACAGTTTTTATTGCTGAAAGCAGTTGCCTACATGGCAGAGAACAGAGGTGATGATTCCAGAGGAACACTGGAAATAGCATGTTAATTTTAGGCTGCAACTTGATCCTTGGGTTGAGTTGGACCTCAAGCTTTGCAGGAGTTGGAAGGATATGGAGAAAATACCCTGCTTTGCTAGGACTGCAGCAATGCTGCAGTTTCTACTTTTCTTTCCTTTTCTCAGGTTACTTCATTTATCTGACAATATGGGAGGAGGGAATCATGTCTGGAAGGCAGCAGGATTTCTAGGACAGCATGCAGCAGACAGAGGGTGACAGAGCTGTTTTCTAGAGTAAGTGCTTCCATAGGATCAGGTTCTGGACCCTCAGAAGTGTCTAGATGACATGGTTTAGATGAAGCATTGATAACAATCCTGATTGATCAGAACTCTTCGAAATCAGGGGCAAGAGCGGTCAACTTGCCAAAAGAAGTGTCTAGAGTCTTGTTACCTACCTTTGAAGGCCTTGAAATTCAAGGCCTAGTAAATTCATCCCTACCTCAGGAGGAAATCATATCCAAGAACACAGCATGGCTGTCTAAGAATGAAACATCCCAACCCAGCATGAAAGAAGCTGAGAAGCAGGGTGAGCTCTGTGTGTTTATGGGCTTTGTGTGACATGCACAGTACACAAACATGGATGTGAGCAATTCCTCAACACCAAACTCCGAGAAATTAACATGATCCATGTAGCTTAAGCCAAATAGCCAGACTCACTTGTTATGCGATTGAAGAAACCTTTCAGGGTGCCCCATTCTGATCTTCTAGCACCAACGTCTGCCCTTACACGCAGGTTATAGGCCACAGTAGCTGAGATATCCTCTGTGATATTACACACTGTGGCTGTGATAAGTGAACATTCACAGATTGGAATCCAGCTCTCATTGGCATAGTCTCGTTCATATTCCCTGAGGAGAGGAAAAGAAAGCAGAGAGGCAACAGTCTGAAAGGAAATATATCTGTGACATGGGCTAAGGCTGCTTACTAGTTCTTTCCAGCTAAAACCAGTACTGGGATACATTTGGGCTGGAATACCAGGAGTGTATGAAACCAGTATGGGTGTGTTTTAGATCTTATCTAGAGAAAATCTCCCAAAGACAGCTTGTTTGTGAGCCAAATGCAGTATGATATTGTAGGAGGTAGGGATAGCCAACACAGTGTTGATGCATCAAATCCTGCCCCCTCACTTGACTTGATCATCCCTGGTAAGCCAGAATTACAAAGCCATACTGTGATACAAGTCACAGCTCAAGATGTAACAGAAACCTCCTGTAATGTGTGTTAAATGTTTAGAAGACTAACACTGAATAAATCTCAAATAGTTTCTCTTTCCTCTTGTAAATTGTTGCTAATCTTCCTAACTTTTGTATTCTTTGGACAGAGGCAGTTTTCATATCTGGCCTTAATGCACACCTTGGGTTACTCAGGTATCTGTTACCCTGTAAACAGTCTCGGCATTGGAGAAAGATGATTTTTTTTCCTCACTTGTGATCAACAGTGCTAGAGTATCAAACTTCTCTTATGCCTGTGAACTGAATAGTGCTCAAGACATTCAAACAGTGCAGGATTTTAAGTTTAAGTAAACAGTGTTCAAGGAGCAAAGAAGCAAAAAACAGAAGTTACCCCTGAAACTCAACAGAGTATCTCACAGTTTCTCCCTGGACGATCACAGGACTCCAAGTTAAGAAGTGTTTCATGTTGGTAGAAAGAATAGAGATATTCTGAGGTGCTGGCAATGAAGTATCTTCACCTAAGATTCCCAGAAAAAAAAAGAAAGAAAAAAGGTGTATGAATGTACTAGAAAAAATCTTAGTGCATAATAGTGCAAAACTGTTTTGCATCAGAAATACACACTCTTCATTTCACTACTGTCACTTCAGTGTTTGGAAGTATTTTACAGAGAAGAAGAAATGATAGCCAGTTAACCAGTTAGGCTGGCACTGCTTACAGAAAGGCAAAGCAGACCTTTTCATTATTTGAGAGTTTTTTTCATTGTATCAGTAAAACATTGAGAAAAGTCTTCCAATTCAATTTAATGAAGTCAAGTGACCAACACTCTGTTGCACTCTATAGACTATTCCAATGGATGTCATGGTTAGAAATGTGCTATTTCTTTCCTGGCTTGACTGGACACTACAAGATCCTAACTCTGGTACAGCCTTTGTCACGTTGCAGGATTCTAATAAGGTAAGTGCTTGTAGGCTGCAATCAAAGCACCTCTTAACAGAATAAAATTATCCAATGGACTATAAATGACACTATTACATTATGCTGAGGTTTTCAAAGCATAAGTATGGGATGGGACCTACAGTGTAGTTAATGGGTTTTATCCTATGGCACCTTAATATAAAATCCTTAGCAGTGCTTGACCAGAGCACAGAAGGCAGGATTCCCCATGGGCACATCCTGCACTACACTACACTATGGGCACAGACTTCTCTGGTCTGCTACCTCCCAGTCCCAAGAAAATGACGTTTTCTCTACTCAGCAGGGAATGCTTCTCAAGGAACCATTGGAAAGGAGGAATCGATGGAGCTGTTTCAACTAGCTCAGTTTAGCAGTGGTCATTTCAACAGTCTCCCAGAAACAAGGCAACTGTTCTATCACAATATGTATGTTACCTAAAGGTTATTTCCTGTTTGTTTTTTTTTTTGAATTACATCTATTTCACTTAACCAGGTCTATCTTCCATTAAACTGTCATCAGAAGAGGGTGTCTTCTTTTAAGCTGTGTTTACAAAGTTAACCAATAAATGTCAGTTGTTCTACCCAGAATCAAAACCAGACTGACAAGTCCATGAGCAATGTTTTCATGATTATTATTCTTTTAAAGCATTAGAACAACACTGATTTTCTTTCTGCCCTTAGAATATTCCCTGTATTCATATCTTTATAAAATAATTAATAATGTGGAGAGCCTTGATGCCAACTCTTTTATGATTCCTTGGCATAAGTTACATGGATCTGTTGACACAACACTCAGCTATTCTTTAAACTAAAAGTCAGATATCTCTGGGATGAGAAGCTTTTTTCCTTGCCATTTAAATAGTGGAACAGTCAGCAGCTCTATTGCTTCTGGGGTTCCTGTTGAGGTTCCATACTACTGGCAAGGCACTTTTTAAAAAAGAAAAAAAAAAAAAAAAGGTCTTTATTGCCATTCACTCTGCAGCTCAACCACCCATTTGGTCTCTTGTTCAATTCACCATGCTTCCTGATATTTAGATCGTTTGCTACTACTTTTCCTTGCACCCTTGGTTCCCACATTAATTTTGGGAGCTGGCATACCTAAGTGTGTGAATTATGTAACAGACACTTCAGTTACATGATCACACAGTAGTTTTTCCACATGACTCATGCTCACCATGTTCCAGGTCTGAACAAAGGTGACTTGCACTGGAGCATTTCCTCTTCTTTTAAGTGCTTAACTTTAGGATTTTCTGTATATATATATATTTTGTATTCAACAGTACTGAACCCTATCTTATTAAACTATCTAGAAGAAGATAGTTCTGAGTTGGACTATCTACCTTTTAATGGCCCAAAGATCATTTTGTATCTGGTTGAGACCAGATACAAAGATCTTCATCACCTGGCTATACTTAGCTCAGTACACTTTTCCTGGTTTGCTGGCAAAACCAGTGACTCTTCTATTGGCACAGTGAGACCTGTCACCTCATTTCAGCTGAACCACCAAAGTTTGTACACAGACACTAAGGTTTCTTTTTTCCTTTCATTAGCAAAAACTCTGGGCCTAATGACAGTGTATGTGTCTCTATTAAAAAAGTTCACAGCTGTAAGTTTCTTTTTGGTATTAATAAATTCAGGATGGGCACTGTACCTATCAACTAAAAACTATAAATAATGATCCAAAATTTTGCTGGTGAGGAAGCTTTAAAATTATTTTTTCTGAAGCAGAGAACAAAATGGAGCAGGACATAATCTGAATTAACAAACTAAGGTGGCACATTTGGAAAGACAGAACTGAGCAAAATCCAAGCACACTGGCAAGCCATGTTTGCTTTCTAGAGAACTGACTGGCACAAAAATACTGAAGTGTAGTCAGGAGATCTCAGGCCAAACTCCTTCTAGGAGATATGTAGCATCTACTCAGAGAAGCAGATTACAAATTGCACGACCTTCTCCCAGGGTAAAGGAGACCCTCTGAACATTTCTGAGCTATTAATTAACACTTCATAACCTTCCTCTCTGACCCCACATCCACTCCACAGGCAGGTTATCCCCCTGTGCTCAAAGAGATCAGCATTAAAAGAGGACTTGAAAGTTCAGCTTCTCAGAGCACAGCAAAAGAACAGAGACAAATACAGTAAATTAATTTCCTTCAAACTGAAACTCCCCTTTAGATTTCAGAATTGACTTGCAGAACATAGAATTTATGGATTGCCTTTTTCATTTACTTATTCTAGTATTAATTCTAGACAAAGAATTAATACTCAAGATAACCTATTTGGCTTACAGTTTGCAAAGGCAGGTTTAACAAAAGACTTTTTGTTTCTCATAACCCCTTTGTCTTCTGACTAAAGTCAACTGAAGATATTTTAGCCGTTTACCTGTGAGATTTGGTGCAATCAGAGCGCAGAGGAAGAACGAGATGAGCTTTAGGGACATATTGCTCACACTTGTCAACTTTTCCCGTGGTCATACCCTGCTGCACAGCTCAGCAATCTCCCGTTCTAGACAGAGAGCCCTGTCTAAGCCAGCCATGATGCGAGAGAGGTGAAGACTCCAAGGGAATATCACAAACACAGCTTCTCTGCCTGTCTGCACCAGTGCCAAAGATGTACTTACATTGTTTGTAAGGGTGTAGCTACAGGGAGTGCCAGGGTAATCTCATGCCAGAATTTCTTTACAGGTCTGTGCAGCTGACTAGATGACATAACTCTGTTTCACTTAGTTAGCAATTACATGTATTAAACAAAGACATTATAAGGAGGAAACAGGATTTATCTCCATGCAGTTGTTATAGCTGTAAACACTCATTTTTCTGCTCAGCCTCATCAAGAGGAAAATATGAATGTGTTTCACAGCGTTAGCCATAAGATACAATGCTTGTGCTGGGAAGCAAAAATAAGTATTTGCAGAAGAAAGGCAAAAATTAATTGTCATTTGAAAAAAAAAATGTTATCTTGTTGTATCAAGAAGGTATAAATAAGGCAATTCTGAGTTTTGAGCTATCATTCAGTTAGGCCTGGGTAGCATATCTGATTCTTCACTTGTGGTGCCATAAACGTGTGGATGTACACATTCCGACTAAATATTCACATGAGTTGAGAAGTATCTCAAAATTCACATGATCTATAAGGAATTATTCCTCATACCATTCACTTTATTACTGAAACTGGTAAGTGAAGCTGACAGTGAAGCTGAGGAGACCAGCTCCAGTGTAGGTACATCCGCACTGGGGAGAAGAATCTTGGCAGAAAGGGCTGACAAGGTCTCTTTTTGGGGTTCTCCCAACCAGGAAAGTGCCGGGGACTTGCAGCTTGTGGGTGGGCTACTGACATCGTGTGGACAGAGCCAGCACCAATGGTGGCCACCCCCACTCCCACAGAAGGGTGTCCCAGGGAGCACGAGCAACCAGAGTGGGCAAACAGTGTGGTGCATGAGCCAGGGCGTGGTGTGGCAGTTCGCTCAGGATGGGCTCTGCAGTCTGCCCGTAGGTTCATAAGTCAGGTAAGTGCTTGAGGTCTCAGCCAGACTGGTGGGCACTTGTCTCCAAGCTAGGACCAGTGCTTCTACACAGAAAGCCCCTGTGATGTCAGATGCTTCCACCCAGACAGACTTGGTAAGGAAGATGCTTCAGTACAGACAGTAGCTTGTAATGGGTGCCAGGACCCTTCCCCTGGAGATAAGGGAAGTACCTGCACAAACTGTAAGCAGATTGATGATCTGTTACATCAGGTGGCCGACTTAAAGGAAACAATGAAAAGGCTGCGTGGTATTAGAGGTGATGAGTCTGAGATAGACAGATGGTTTCAGAATCATGTTCTGGTAACACAACACTGTGAATGAGCCACCTTGGACCCTGCTAACCCACAAAAGCTACAGAGCTCTGGGGCAGGAAGTGAAAAACTTTGGGGGCCAAGTTATCTCTTCCTCCATTTTATCAGCTGGAGGCATGGGGGCAGCCAGAATCAGGTGTAGAATGTATGAACCTCTGGCTACATGACTAGTGTCATTGGGAAGGTTTTGGTTTTTATGACAATGGGATGTTCCTTTCTGACCATAACCTGTTAGGGAGGGATGGGATCCATCTGTCTAGAAGGGGCAAGGGGATATTTGGCAGCAGGCAGGCCAACCTAATTAAATGGGCTTTAAACTGAAGAACTTGTGGGGTGGGGTCAATCTGGCAATACTCAAGCCATTACATCCAGCTGGGGAATCAGCTTGGCCAGTCAGAGCAATAACAAGGTTCCTCAGCTATTTGTTATAAGGAGAATCAGAAGGCCTTCTCCCCTCCTAGGGTGAAGTTGTGTGCTCAGCTCCCTCTCTGAAATGCTTGTACACCAATGCAGGCAGCATGGGGAATAAACAGGAGGAATTAGGGATCTGCTTGTTGTTGAAGGGCTACAATTTGATTGCAATTATGAGACGTGGTGGGATAGCTCACATGACTGGAATGCTGTTCATGGATGGCTATGTCCTCTTTAGGAAAGACAGACCAACAACGGAGGAAATCAGCAGTAATGCAAAAGGTAAGGAAAATGGTTCAATTATTTGCTGCTACTCTGAAAAAAAAAAATATTGCTCAAAACTCGGGACATTTGCAAACACAAGGCTTGCTGATAGATACATCAACATTTCCTGAGGGAATACCCAGTTCAGAAGGATATCAAAGCAAAATATGTAAATCTGGTTGGTTTGTTTACCTTCTTAATAAATCACAGCAAGTTTAGCTGTGAGGCTAGCTATTATGTGTAACAGATTTGCTAGGTGAGTGGAAATCACAGAACTGGTTAAGAAAGCTTGAGAAAAACCAGGTATGTTGGGGAAGAAGTAGTTACCAAGCTGAGCTATGCAATTAGTTGCAGGAAGAGATAATATATATGAAATAGGCACTTACTCAGGGATGGGTTTGAAATATGCACTGCTAGAACTTGAGAGGGAATTACTGATAGCCAGAGAGACAATTGTTAAGAATATTTGCTTTGATTTCCTTATATTCCATAACAAACATATGTAAAGGCCCAATCGGTATCTTACAAATTCTTTTGGAGGAAGGTCCTTTAAAGATGTGCATGAGGTGGAACAAGTTGACAGACTGTTTTCAGTGATGAATAGTCCTGCACCTGGGGACAAACTTGTGGGATTACTGTGATAGCTAAGAATAGTGTTCCAGAAAAAGATACAGAGGAGGAGCTTGTTATATACAACAATCTCAGACAAACCTTTTCTGTATCTAAAGCAATGATGACTGTAACCTGTTCTTTGCTTGGCTTTTTCGGATAAGAGGCAAACAGTAAAAATGCATCGTTGCAAAATGTGAACTGGAGGGCCTTGTTAAAACTTGCAAAATAAAACGAATTTAAGGGGAAAAACAGATGAACGTGTGTTTCCAGATTGCCTTCTGGGTTTGTTGTGACACAGAACTGAAAACTCAAGTTCCTGCAATGTAAGGAAGCAGAATGGTCTGGCTAGGAATCTCTTTTCCTTTAGAGATCAGGTCACACTGTCCTGGTGGAGTGCATCATGGATATCGTAGGAAAACAGATTATTAAGTAGCCTCCTCACCATTTATAAGTAGAAAAGAGAGAAGAGGTTTGACAGGTAACTGAGAAAATGCACAAAAAAATGCATTAAGAACTGCCACCTTAGTCCTGGAACATAGATTTAAACAAAAAAAATACATAGCTACACTGGTTCTCATGAATTCTAGAAAATGATTTGAAATTAATTTACAGCTCTTATCACTTACTGCAAATCAGCAACACTGTGTAAGCCATACCTAATTCAATTTGGGTTGTTCACATATTGCTACTTGTGAGGAAAATGTATTGAAGGAACAGAAAAGAGAAGACAATTTGAAAAGACAATTTGAAAAGAAAATTTGAGATAAATCTTTCAGATTTCAGTAACATTTGAAAAGCAAGTGGACAGGGTTTTATGTAACTACCTATCACAGCCTCTTTGTGATACTTAGATATCCTGGTGGATGCTAAAACATTTTAATAACTGACTTATTTACATATGTTTTGTGATAAGCTTAAACTGCCAATCTGCGGTAGAACCTAAATAAAAGTGAATAGTTTAGGAAGAGGTAATTTATCTGGACCAAATCACTGAGGAAGAAATTCCCTCTGATTAGGAGAAGACTTGAAGCCTTGCAAAACTGACCAGCATGTTTGTAGACTGTCTGTCTTCTGTAGACTTCTGCAGGACTTTGTTACTGCAGAACATTTGTTTAAGACTTCACAAACATTGCAAAAACATTGCATGGGATAGGAGGGAGAGGAAAATCGTATTTTGGGAAGTAGTGTGTGGCAATTTTTCTCATGACTGGAAAAATTTCTAGCAACTGCTCTTATTCCAGCTTCCTCATAGTTCAAAATCAGTTTCTTATTGGAGATGTGACTGAATGCTGTTGAAAAGTTGCTTAAGAGTAAGCTGAGCTGGTGGTAAATACAGCAGTTCTGATCCTGCAACAGTTTTGTTGGGCAACACAAAGCTCAGTGTGGGCTTACATAGCCAAGCATCAGCATAAATAAGCTGCTGAGCTTCCTGCTGCTGGCAAACGAGCCATGTTAATCCAGCTGCATCAGGTGTCTCTACACTGCACTTCAGTGCCATACCAACTATTGCTGTTCTTTACAAGTTGGGAACAAAGCTGACAGAAGAAAATGAATTACTAGAGGGAGCAGTACTATATTAAGGCACAATTTTAAGTTCTTCAAAGAAAAATTATAGCACTACCTGAAAGACACTCTTGGCTATGGTTAAATCTATAAAACATTTTCAAAGCTCTTTATAGAGAAGTTTGGTCAGGATAGACAATCCATCCCTGAAATAGCCCTTTAAATTCAGAAGTCTTGAAGGATAACTTTAGTACATGGCTGGATAAACTTGTGCCATGCTTTCATAGCTGCTTATGGGCTTCAGTATACAGGTAACATGAAGCCTTCTCCAAACCGGGACACTAATTGCAAGTACTGCCTTAAGTGGGAAAACAAGGAATTAAGTGCTTAATGAAATGAGTGGATTCAGGAAGAGATAGTTTGCCGTGTGACCAATTATGGGAAAACAGTGGCAAACTATCTGTTTTATCTACCCAATTCTCTCCCAAGACTCTGATCTCTACTCTGCCAATGCTTCCAATTATGTAGGTATTAATTTACTCCTTCTGTTGAATGGCAGTGTATAATACAGACAAGAGGAGTGCAAGAGCTGCTGTTGTGGTACTCAAAATGACATTAGCTGAATGTCTGATTTTCTCCTTTGGTCTTTCAACAAGTGTTTTCTCTATTAGAGAGCTGGTATGGGACACAGGATGGAGTCTTAGGACCTTACATGTCAGTAGATATGTGGATCCTGTCAACAGGCTAAGCTAAGTAATTCTGCTTAAAACCAGGGACAAAAGCTCTAAATACCATTTTTATGCTCATATGTTCATTATCAAGCACCTGATCCCCTTTGTTAAAATATACGGAATCCATGAAATCAGAGTGAAACACATCAGAACAATCACTTATTAATTTAATGCTTGTAATCCCAAGGGAACTCACAGGCTTGATTTCACATGCAATGGTCTATTAACCCTTTGCTGAAGCTGCTTGTATATATGTAGTGAAGTCGAGTTGGCATCTAACAATATATAGCAATGTACAAACAAGTATCTATGAGGGAGTGAAACTTTAGGTGGGTGCTGAATTTGGACAGGCTGTAACTTCTGTAAGAAATGTGAGGAATTGTGTGTAGGTTCAAGAATATACTTCAGTGTTGTGGTACTGAGGTGTTAGGCTGCACGTGCTCAGTGTTGACCCTTTCTTCTCTTGATGCTCTGCAACTAAAACCTACAACACAATGAACCTCTGTCTGTTTTAAAACAGAATAACTCTGAATTATTGTACTGGCTATTACACAACCAGTGTCCTGGTTGTTCACTCTGTGCTGATAGACAGACTGTGGCTTGGATTGTGCTGCAGAGTCAGTGATGCATTATGTTGGTGATGCCGAAGGTCAGGAAGGGAGCTGCCTGTGGTGTTACAGCGTGCCGGCTAGGAGAGCTTTAGCTTTGCTCTTCTTCCAGTTTAGTTTGCAGAGTTACACAGACAAAATTTAAAGTTGCATCAATAGGGGTACAGAGATCTGGGAAAAGGGCCTTCCTATGAAGTGAAATAGGAAACAGGGACTTCTGAAGGAGTGAGTACCTCTTGCTCAGGGTTCAAAGCAAAGCCACAAATGAACGATCTGAGCTTAACACCAGAATGTTGAGATAACTGAGTGAAAATTAAGGAAAATAATGGTTCTATCTCATCTTTGCAATTTGATTTGTACAACGTGCTTTGGTCTGATTCTCAAACAAGTTGGAAATTATTTAATTATGTGTTTTATCACAATACGCAGAAGAGTTGACTTTCAAGGAAGACCCTCAAAGCAAAAATTTATGCTGTTAAAATGTCTGTGCTAATCCATCACAGAAACTAGCTTTTTACCCCTTTACAAATATTACATTACAATATACAAAAAGATGGGGATAGAAGGAAAGGGAAATTAACTGTGAATCACAGAGGTTGACATGCTAAATGTCAGTCCGGGGTCAACATGACAGTAAAGGGTCAACAGGATTTAGGAATTGCTTCAGTGGCCACTGCATGTCACTGTTGCTCCACAAAATGGCGGTGGGTACCTGATTTTGTCAAAGATAATTTGATTTCTGAAGACAAAAACCTTTGGAAGCTATAATACACACTTATGAATACATTTGATACCTATCTGAGACCTATCCCCAACTAATCCATCTGAGAAAGAATATTAATTTTAGAAAAACAGTACTTTGTTAACCCTGCCTGCAAGATTTAAGAAAAAGGAAGCTTTTTTTTTCTTAAAACCCTTTGATTTCTGGCATGTTTTCTAGAATCATAAATAGGGAAAACCTAGTGTATTAATTCCCCCCCCCAATTCAGCAGAAGAGAAGCAAAATAAGGCACCTTTATATAAGAAAAAATTGGTAGATTGTATTGTGAAAATCTTAGAGATACACTGAGCAATTTAGTGCCAAAAAATAATCTGGGAGTCTTAATTCTGGGAACAAGCCTGATGTATATTCTAGTGAGGATGAATATTTTCCTATTTGATAAAAGTATCTCTAGGCCGGATGAATGTTTAAATTGTTCAAACTGGTCCAAGTATCCCATGTACAGTGAAAGAGAGTCTTGCAAAAGATACAAGAGGTACAATGAACAAAGAAGACTCTTTCTGTAGAGGGAGAAGTTTTTGAGAGTTTTGCTGTTTATAGGCAGTAGCTTTTCATTAATTCCATCTAGATTTTCCAGAAGTAAGGAAATAAGGAA
>NW_010322775.1:156159-164187 GCF_000700745.2 Antrostomus carolinensis
AGAGTGTGTAGGTTAGAAGAAATGGAATCTAGAAGGATTTTAAGAAAAAAAAAAAACAGTTAACAGAAAAGAAGGAAGCATGCTTTGAAATATTTATGGTGTAAAAGCCAAATTGCAGTATTAAAAGCCTCCTGGAGTTCAGAAAATATACATAAGCATTCAGCTAAGGGACAATTCTTATTATAAATCATGTTTCTTTTCTTACTAACCTCTTTTTTGAATCTGGTTATTTCTCAAGACATTGAGATGGGAATAGCATGTTTCTTTTTCTGAAGTTCATGTCCTCCAATTACTGTAATTTTTTAAAGCATGACCTTACATTCTTTTTCTTTACAAAATAAGCCAAATTCAGTGGAGTTGCAGTGGAGTCAGTCTGGGGAGAACCTCTTCCACATATGAGGTTACAGCCTGTGGCTGAAGAAATCATTGTGAGACCACAAAGACTAATTTTTGATTCTCAAGTCCCTTATTGCATGCAGTACTATGGCATTTTAATATCTTCTGTGACTGCAAAATGTGCTCATAAATATAGGTTTACTACTCTGATTTGCAGAGTCTAAAAATTGTATAAATTTTGAGATTATATACAATAAATGATATATACTGGGACTCCATAAGTGAGAAAAGATTGCTATTTTATAGAGTAATTTAAGAAGAAAGACTCCACAGGCATCTCTGTATGTCCCCAGTAACTGCCTGTAGAAGTTCATAAGACCCAGCCGTACTGAATGTTCTGGGCAGATGCATGAGTGTGCATATGGATGTCTGACTCTTAAAAGTAGTTTTATGAGTGATACCATCCATTATTGCTGACAAAACTCTGTGCTTGGCCTGATGGTCAGATACTGGCAGAGGAATATGGAAGTAAACTCAGAAAACACTTCTCGCTTACCCTGCTGTCAGGACTAAGGATGAGAATATAAGAATTTTTAAAGAACAGAATCCTGTTTGTGCTTAAGAAGTCTTCAGGAATAAAATGAAGAGAAAGGAAATATGTCAGATAGCATAGCTGTGACCAGTGGAATGCCATTTTGCTATACACAATGTGAAGTTTGAGAAGATCAGAAGGATTCTGACTTCTGCCAGATATGAACAGCTTGGACAAAGCTATCTGTCATATGATAACAGCTGCAGTTCAGCCCACGTATTTGATACCTCTTATTCTTGCCTGTACACAGTAGGTGAGCTTCTACTCCAGTTACACAGGTTTGCTGCCACCTGCTGACATCTGTCTGCAGTCCTGGCTCAAGGCAAGACACCACACATTAAATAAACTGATGAAGTGGAAAAGGAAGGATAAGAGAGAGAAGGTGCCTATAGGGACAAGGTGCCTTACCCTCTGTTAGAACCCCATGCTACAAGCACATCTTTGGCAACAGCTAATATACCATTAGCATAAACTTCATGATTTCCTCTTGCTCCATGGGAGTATGAGAAAGTAATAAAGCTTAGGTAATATATGTTGAATTATTATCTTCATGTTATTGGAACTGACCTTCAGAAAATTTAAAATATAGTTCTGTCTCATGCTTCTGTTCAAGTAGCCTGCTAATTTTAACATTTGCATGGAAGAAAAGTTAAGACAACCTTAACTTTGAGCAATGCCTGAATTCCTAAGGGCCAAAGTGTCAGTTTTCACAGATCATTGATCTATTTCAAAATAGCCTTAGCCACTTTGAATCATTAATGAAAAGATCACATTTTCTCCTCTGAATGTACAGGGACGGCGCTGGCACAGGGAAATGTTTTGACATCCTCTCAATAAATTTAGACCTCTATAAATATAGACTCTAAAGTTTTATGATTTCTCTGGTCATCCTACACTTACCATATCTCAGAAGTTCTGAACTACTGCCTTTGATCATGTCATACCTCTTTCCTTTGTTTCAAAATGGAAAGAACCAGAAAGAGGACTATTATGAATATTCCTCTAGGTAGTTTCAGCTTTTGCCCCAACGGAAGATATTTTGTATGCAGACAGATAATAATTCCATTGCATTCAATGGTCCAAAAGTGAAATCCCTTCTCATTTTTTCTGTTCTGAGTGACAGCAGCACTTGGTTCTGTGAAATTTCGATGTGGAAATACAGAACTGTAACCACCATGCTGTTTTATTTCCCTTTTAAAATTGGGCTAATAACATGGAAGAGAAAAAAAATGTAATCCTGCTCATTATGAATAATCATCAGATTATACATACAGATTATACTGATTTAGAAACAGAATTTACATCTTTCTGATGAAAGGCCTCAGGTGATATCTAAGTGAACTTGCTAAGACAATACACAAATTCAGTGATTGATCTTTATAGCAAAGTTCATTGTTTTAAGGATGTGGAGAAACTATAGACCTTTAAAATACGTTTACTTGGAAAATTTCTTTGTGCAGTTTAAGATGTCTAAAGTGCCCAGGCTTCTAGAAAATCAGTAAAAAGCACAGACCAAAATGTATCCTTCCAATGTCTTCCGCTGTAATCTATTATCCAAGGCCTTCATGCATACTACATCATCAGAGCAGTGCTCTTTGATGACTACTGAGTTCTTTTATAAATTATTCATACATCCTTTTATATCACCTACCGTGGCATCAGCCAGGGACAAACAAATATTACAAACATGGCACCAATAAAAAAGAATACATAATCAGTCTCTAAAAATTCTTTATATTCTGCCAAGTCCTGCAGATCACTGTAGCATACTAATGACCACTGGATCCCTCTAGTTTAAAGGTCCCCTTCTACAAAAACTGTTGCTAAGTATTATTTGAGAAATTACAGCCCATTTTCTACTTTCACAGATGTGATTGATTCCTTTTGAACATGGGGCTTTTAATTTTTTTTTTTTAATTTTAATATTAGATTTTTAAATCTTATGAACAGTTTAATTATTTTGTTACTGATGAATAATAGAGACTTGGAAACACAGGTGGAACAGCAAAGCACACAAAAGTTTGAATGGAAGAGATACACACATGCTGATACCATTACTACTGCATTTTCAGCAGGGTGAATTAATTAAAAAGATAAAGAATTAATTAAAAGGAAAGATAAAGAAAGGTGGATTTGTGGATATTGCGAAAAAGGACTCCAGTATGTTGGTATTACTTTATTAGTACAGACTGCATTCTCTATTTCTTTCATCAGGACAGACACTCAAACAGCCTTGGTTCTATTCTATGTTTGCATTCCTGGTCTACATGTTGGAACTTAGATATCAAAAGAAATGTTCAGTAAGGCCACAAATATTTTTGGAAAGCACTTTAGAACTATCTTGAATATTGGAGAAATGGTCTGAATAGACAGTAGGTTAGAGTTAACCCTCCTGTTTGAAAATTGTTCCTTCCTTCTTTACCTTTTGAAAATGTAGTACTTCTCTGACTCAGAGTGAGGATGGATGCTTTCCATCTGACTCCACAGTCTAGCATGAGCTGTTCTTCATTAAGGATTGAGCAATAAGGGACAGATAAGAAAATGTAGACTCATTCCCTTATTCGTCTCCTGAAGTAACATATCTGCTATCGTTTGTGGTTCCTAAAACCTTCACTTACTAGTGCAATTTTTTTCTTGTGCTTTATCTTCATTCTTTCAATTAGCACAACTTCAGAATTCCCCTGGAATTGATTAACTTTTTCCTATTGCCCCACCTAAGTTATAAAGCTGTTCTCAGTAACCCAGAATTTAAATTATTCTGATAATTTTTTAAAAATGAAATTGAACTCTGCAGACCCAAACAGTAAGGAAATGAGGTTTGTGAGGAGAACAGAACTGGAGAGAATAGCAAACAAGACCACAAGGACAGCTTTGATCAGCTCTAAAATTCTTCTGTAATTGCTACTCCCCTAGAGTCCCTGCACACTTTTTACAAGAGAGTTGGAATAGGTTTGAACATGTTGGCTACCATACTGCAGCAGTGGCAAATACACTGTCTCTATCACCAGTGCAACCCAATTCACCATCCTTCCCCCAAAGGTGAATGGAAGTTCAGCTCTGCCATGGGCAAGTATGCCAGAGACCCCTGGGGTACCCTCCAACTTCCAGACTGAACTGTTGGTACCCTGCAGATCCTAGGGCTTTTATTACCTTCCAAAGGCATGCTATTTTTTAACATCTAAATTCAAACAAAAAGGTGGCTTGCCTCATTTTTTTCTCTCCTATAAATAATATTCTCTTTTAGTTCCTGTTGCTGCTTTGTCTTTATGAAACATATAATTCTTTATTTTTCCTTTGATTTATATACGTATTGATGTATAAGCTTGGCTGTTCTTCTTAGCTACTCCTCATTCAATGAGGACTAAATAAAATGGTGCCAAACCTTCAAAACAATTTGAATTTACAAGGCGAGGCACTCCTCTAAGTGATCAATGGCTGAGATTTATTACTTTTCTTTTCCATATAAAATGATGATTCAATGAAGAAATAAGAGGAGTTTTCCTTAAAGCTGAAATTCTGCCAGTATGCTACAATCATAGAATCCAGGGAGTTTTCTGTAGCAAAGGGTTTTGTGTCACCAAAGCAGATGGTTTGGTTTTTTTTCTAAAACCATAAAGTCTATAAAAGCCCAAGACAGAAATAACTGAAAAACAGTGCAGATCCAAGTGTTAGGAGTCACTTCTCCATTTACAAACATAAGATTATAGATGTTTTGGTAGGTTTAAAAAAAAAGCAACAAAAAAAACCCCCAGAATTGATAGCTGTGGTGTACTTAACCAGTTACAAGTTAACTCTGTACAGAAATTAGAAGAGGTCTGGTGGAAGCTAAAATTAATAACCCTGTTAGTTTTTGTTTTCTTTAATATAAACTTGAAATATTTATTCTGTTTCTGGTAAGGATTAATGTTCTTGCAACCACAAAAGACCTACTTGTATGTAATTCATATTTGAGAACCTCTGAGAGGAGTGAAGAAACCATGAGCTCCAAACTTCTAACTTCATTAGTGTCATGTGTAATCTTTACTCCGGCCATAACAGGCTCATGGCCTTGTTGCATTCGATGTAGTTGTCTATAAAGAAAAAGATGGCAGAAAGTAGAATGAGGAAAAACTACACAGAGTATAACTGATTTTTTTTATTTTCCTTTACTTGCATAACTTTGTAAATATTCCTTCTCTAAAAAGGCAGCAAACATTGCCAAGTGATCTAGAGTGATCTTTGCATTGTTATCCCTAACATCAGGCATAAATGGCTAAAAAAAGTAATGTGTAATTTCATTAGTGCTACTGTGAAGCTGATATAAATGAATTCCTTTATACTTTATTCAACTGTAAAATACAACTGTAGGGAATATACTTAAACTGATATAAAGCATGTACTAGAGAAGGCTTCTGTTTGCAGCATTGTCTCTGACTAATGAGTCTAAGAAAAGTCTCGAAGAGAGGAAAGGAAAGCTAGCTCTCCAGCTCTTATCTTCTCCGCAGAGTTGACATACACAGACTCATTATTGCATTATGTTTTATTCAACAAAATCACTTTAATGTTGCAGCTTAAATTGAATTCACTAAAGCATCTTCATGTCTTGCCTAATGTGTCTCAAGTGTCTGCTTGCTGTTCACATTTTCTTCGGAATTATGGCAGGGAATCTTTGGAAACAGCAAAATTATATGCAATGCACAAAACAATGTGGCTGTAATGGGGTAATCGGCCTTCAGCGTAATTAAAGAAACATTCCCTCATCAAAGTAATTCTACAAGAGACCTAGAGGCTGTATTGTACAAATCATCCACTTAGTAAAATTCTTTATCTAATTTACATTTAAAACCTAGTTATGCAAATAGCTTTGCTCAGTGGATCGCAAGAAACGTAATGACTTTAAAAAATTACAGTGATTAAACAAACCTTCTTCTCCATAAATCATGGTGTGTAATTCCCTTTTATTCACCTAGAAATATTTCAATTAGTCTGTTATATCAGATTTTCTGGAACAGAGGAATTCCTTTGATGCAAACACATAGTCATGTATGACATCCACTCCAGACATGACAGTTCTACTCCTCTGAAGTAAATTACCCAAAACATTTGAAAAGACAAATGCCTTTTCCTTATCTAATGATTTGTATCAGAGCAGAGGAATTAGATTTCTATTTTGATCTGAAAGTTTGATTCCCAGTTTAAACTAAAACAAATGGCAATGAAGTGTGATGTGCCAGTGAGAATTAGTAATGCACCACGGAAAAAGTTCATTCTGATAAGGTTCAAGTTCACTTGTAGCAGATGGTAAAGTCTCATTTCTTAGACTAGCTTTAGCCTTGAGTACCAGTGCTGGTCTAAGTCTCTAAAACCAGGACATAAGGTTTGTAAGTTGGACTTGTGTTTTGCTACTGTTCTGTAGCTACTATTGCTTCAGTTCATATCACCTTTTGTCAAAATTTGATTTTTTTTCTTTCGTTGTTCACAGTATCTCTACAAACACAGCACTCCTATAGTACTTTTTTAATAGTACAGATAGTACACTAAGCCACATTAATCTTTCTCTTAAACACCATTTTGGTACATAAACTAATGCGTTTTAGACAAAAGCGTATAACGATGAGCAAAGGAGGTATATGAATGTCTCCTTCAGTCAAACTTTTAAATTTATACTAACAAATAGTCTGTACCTTACTACTCATGGACACACCATGTTTTGGTCAGAGTATTTCATGGCTAACAAACTTTGGGACTGGAATTTGGGGATTTGCAGACATTTAAGCCAGATCTCTAGAGCTACTTGTTTCAGCTGCCCTGAGACAGTCTTGAACAAATAATTAGTCTCTTCCTTAGGATTATGCAGACACTAGCTGTTAAGTGGCCTTGTGTCTTAAGCACAGGGAAATCTAATTTAATTTGAATGTGTCATTGCAGTCACTGTCTCTACTGTGTTACTGTGCTTGACCCCTCGAGTTCCTTCCCTAGGCCAGGCTTCTCTTGTTCCCTGACACAGGCTTTAAGATATCTCAGTCTTTAGTAGTCCCAACCCTAAGGGAATTTATCTGGGAAATGAGGGAGTGAATAGCAGTATTTCTGTGTTGTCTGATGATTTCACATGCAGTCAGAAAGGATCTGAGACATGGGCACATTTTGAGAAGAGGGGATTTTAGTTTCAGCGGAGCTAGATGAGGTTACAAACTGATTGTTAAAAACTTTTAAGGCTACTGTTTTGTAGTGATCAAGCACTTCACTGGGTTGCCTTATTTTGTTGCTACTGTGAAAAAAAGTGTTCCTTTTTCCCTTTGGTTTACCTTGAGAGAAATTCTAAGTCTTCCTGATATTTGTACACTCTCTTTTCCACTCCAGAGTATATACACTTTATGGCAGTTAGTCTGCAAAACTGAGGTGAAGTATCATGATCTACGAATTTTACTAAATTTGCATTATCTGAGCTTTGATGTCAAGTGAAAAAGATGAAATAATAAAAAATAAGCACCAGAACTTGTGATAAAATATACATTAAGCATTAAACTCAAACTTGTGGAAAACTACCGCCCCGTAATTCCCATCAGTGTTAATTTGCATCACATAACTGTCCCCCAGGCACTATAATTTAGCAGCACATAAAGAACAAAAGAATTCTCTTTTCTCCCCCCATCTTTCCATTCTCTACCAAGTCTTCAGAGAATGAGTGATTTCAAAGGAAAACCCAAAAGAGCACGAATGTTCCCTGGCAGTGCTGGAGGGGGGAGGAGGAAGCAAGAAAGAAGCAATGGGAAAAAAAGTGACTCAGCCAGATATTAAATCTTTACTTTGGAAACAGGCTAGGAATTCTCATATTTAAATAAGTATAAAATATTAAAGTTAGCTTCAGGAGACAGGCCTGGGAAGTAACTCATCCTGCTGCTGCTGTGCACTTCTGTGCCTCTGTTCCCATTTCTGTGAGGGGGGATGAATATCGCTAAAGGCCCTGACAAGTACAGCGGTTTAGAGCTCTCCTGTGAGCGGCCCCTGAGCGATGTATCGGCATTTACCTGTTTGCTGCACCGAGTTTTCTCTTCAGGGTTCTGCTTCCCGCCTTTTAAACCGCCCGCGGCCGTTCCGCCCGCCCGCCCCGCTCTCCTCCC
>NW_010322776.1:0-1616 GCF_000700745.2 Antrostomus carolinensis
CAAGCAAATCAAAGGAGAATAACGAGAGATTAAACCAAATCATAAAACACCTTCCAAACACCCCTCTCTTCCTGGGTTTAACTTTTGTCCTGATTTTCTAACTCCTCCCCCATGAGCAGTACAGACAGACGGAATATAGTTTGCAGTCAGTTCATCACATGCTGTTTCTACTGCTCCTTCCTCCTCAGGGGGAGGACTCCTCACATTCTTCCCCCAGACAAATGTGGGGTCCCTCCCAAGGGAGACAGTCCTCCAATGAGTCCTTCCATGAATGACAGTTCTTAATGAACTGCTTCAGCATGGGTCCTTTCCATGGGGTGCAGTCCTTCAGGAAGAGACTGCTCCAGCGCGGGTCCCCCACGGGGTCACAAGTCCTGCCAGAAAACCTGCCCCATCTTGGGCTCCTCTCTCCACAGGGGCCACAGGTCCCGACAGGAACCTGCTCCAGTGCGGGCTTCCCACCAGGTCACAGCCTCCTTCAGGCATCCACCTGCTCTGGCGTGGGGTCCTCCATGGGCTACAGGTTGTCATCTGCTCCACCATGGACCTCCATGGACTGCAGGGGACAGCCTGCCTCACCATGATCTTCATGACAAGTTGCAGGGGAATCTCTGCTTTGGCACCTGGAGCACTTCCTCCCCCTCGTTCTTCACTGACCTTGGTGTCTGCAAGGTTGTTTCTCTCATATATACTCACTCTCTAGCTGTGAAATGCACCAGGTTTTCTCCTCTTCCCATTCTTAATTATATTATTACAGAGACATTATCATCATTACTGTTTGGCTCAGCCTTGGTCAGCAGTGGTTTTGTCTTGGAGCCGGCTGGCATTGGCTCTGTCAGACAAAGGGGAAGCTTCTTGCAGCTTCTCACAGAAACCACGCCTATGCCCACTCCACTACCAAAACCTAGCTACACAAACCCTATACACACACTGAATATACATTGAATTCTTATTGAATATACATTTTGTCTGCAATTGACTGTAGAGCTACATTATACAGAGTTGGAAAATTTGTCCCAGCAGGCAGATATTTTAGATAAGACTCTGTTATTACACATCTGTACTCTTCAGCACTTATCTAAGCTGAAAATTCTCACTGTATCATTGCTTATTATTCAGTTGCTCATTTTTTATTATTATTTTTCTGAAACAGATTTTTATTTGTGGAAGCAGCTGCAACACTTTATTCATAATTGTAAGTCACATAGTATATAGGAATCGTGCATATAAAAATACATTGTATGACACAAGGTAAAATTGCAGCTCTTAAGTTTTTCTTTGCTAGAATTAGTCATACAGCAGAATCTGTTCTCTGCTGACTGGCTAGTGAAGGCAAAACCCCTCCTACCAATGTGCTGACAGACATGTTTCTGCAAAATATTAAGCAATAGAATTGAAATATGCTACAAGAACATTTGGTGTCTTATGGCTTTGGAGGGATGAGACCTATACCTATCCCATGCACACAGCACAGGAAATATGAAGGAGGAACTGGAAACCATGATGCAATCATAAAACTATGACCTAATTGCTATGGCCCAAACATAGTGAGACAAATCACATGACGGGAGTACTACGATTGAGAGCTACAAGCTTTTCAGAAGGGATAGGCAGGG
>NW_010322777.1:0-1274 GCF_000700745.2 Antrostomus carolinensis
CCCCAGCTCCTCCAGGTATCTCCAGCCCCAACCAACATGGGAGTCCTTGGGGTGTCCAGCAGGTCCCCAGCTCCTCCAAACACCACAAGCCCCAATTCATGTGGGGGTCTGGGGTCATCCCTGTCCCCTTTAGGTACCCCAACCCCCCCCAAAACTACAGCAGGGGGTCCTTGGGGTCTCCAGCCCTCCAAGTACCCCTAGTCCTAAACCATGTTGAGGTCCTTGGGGTCGTGTCCTCAGCCCCTCCAAGCACTCCCAGCCATGTAGGACATCCATGGGGCACCTCAACCCAGGGCAAGCAGAAGATGCCAACGTGATGTCCTGGGGGTGCCCAGCAGTGGGGAGGGGGTGCAGAGAAGGTCAGACCCCCCCAGCCAGTGCTCACTGGGGTAGGATCTGGTAGAGCAGAGCCTCAGCTTTGCGTTTCTCCTCCAGGTAGGCTTGGGTCCTCTCCTCCACCAGCTCCTCCAGGTTGTTGGCGTACTGCTCCATGCGTGACAGCAGGTTGTCCAGGATGTTGCTGCTGCTCTCCCTGTGGACAAAGGGGTGAGCACCCACCTTGGGACCCTTTTTGGGGGGTCACCCATCACCCATAGGACTTGGGGAGTTGGAGATACCTGTTGAATTTGCGGAGTTGGACCTTGATCTGGTTGAAGTCGGGGCGCTCCAGGATGTCCTCAGCCCAGCAGTGTTGCATCAGTTGGCCCAGCTCCTCCATGTGGCACCCCACGTTGGCTGAGGGGCGGAAACTGGGGCGTTCCCCACTCTTCACCCGCTCGATGATCTCTGTGGGTTCACACACCCATCAGAAGATCCAACCACCCATCAGCTGGTCCAAGCACCCATCAGCTGGTCCAAGAAGCCATCACAGCAGGTCTAAAAACTCATCAGTGGGGCTAAGCACCAATTTTAGCAGGTCACAGCACCCACCAGCAAGGCCAGCCACTCATCAGCTGGTCCAAAACCCCATCAGCAGGTCAAGTCACCCATCAGCTGGTCCAAGAACCCATCACAGCAGGTCCAAGAACCCATCACTGGGGCTAAGCACCCATCACAGCAGGTCTAAGCACCCATTAGTGGGTCAAATCACCCATCAGCTGGTCCAAGAACCCATCACAGCAGGTCCAAGAACCCATCACTGGGGCTAAGCACCCATCACAGCAAGTCCAAGAACCCATCACTGGGGCTAAGCACCCATCACAGCAGGTCTAAGCACCCATTAGTGGGTCAAATAACCCATCAGCTGGTCCAAGAACCCATCACAGCAGGTCCAA
>NW_010322777.1:1394-3097 GCF_000700745.2 Antrostomus carolinensis
GCTGGTCCAAGAACCCATCAGCAGGTCCAAGAACCCATCACAGCAGGTCCAATGACCCATCACTGGGGCTAAGCACCCATCAGTGGGTCCAATCACCCATGAGCTGGGCCAAGAACCCATCAGCAGGTCCAAGAACTCATCACAGGAGGTCCACCAACCCATCACTGGGGCTAAGCACCCATCAGCTGGTCCAAGAACCCAACAGCAGGTCCAAGAACCCATCACAGCAGGTTCAACGACCCATCACTGGGGCTAAGCACCCATCACGTCAGGTTTAAGCACCCATTAGCAGGTCCAATCACCCATCATCAAGGCCAACCACTCATCAGCAGGTCCAAGAACCCACCAGCAGGTCCAATCACCCATCATCAAGGCCAACCACTCATCAGCAGGTCCAAGAACCCATCAGCAGGTCCAATCACCCATCATCAAGGCCAACCACTCATCAGCAGGTCCAAGAACCCACCAGCAGGTCCAAGAACCCATCATAGGAGGTCCAACCACCCATCACTGAGGCTAAGCACCCATCACTGCAGGTCTAAGCACCCATCAGCAGGTCCAATCACCCACAGCACCATCACCCCCAACCCTTCTGCTCACCTTTGGGACTCAGGTCCAGCCCCTCCACGTAGAAGACCCCGTTGCGCAGGGCGATCTCTTGCAGGATGATACCGAAGCTGTACACGTCACCCTTCTGCGTCCCACGGGCCGGTGGTGACTCCATCCTCAGAAGCTCAGGAGCCGTCCACAGCTTCTCTGTGACACCAAGGAGAAGGTTGAGGATGGGCAAGAACCCTGGGTAGAAGTTGCTCCTGGGGTTGAGGATGAAGATGGTGCTCACTGGCGAAGAGCGCGTGGGTGTCCTCGCCATCGGGGGCCACGCGGAAGCTCTCCAGCCCGTAGTCCGTGATCTTCAGCACGAAGCGACTGTCCACCACGCAGTTAGAGGACTTGAGGTTCCCATGGGAGATGATCACCCCGTTGTGTAGGAACTGCATCCCCTGGAAGGGTGAAGAGCAGTTGGACCTGGTTGTCTCCACCTCATCATGGGAGTGGAGGAACCCTCCATGGGTGGGACGCAGCTCGTTACCTTGACGATGTCATGGGTGAGGGAATAGCGGAACATCCAGTCCAGCGTGATGCTCTCGTTCTCCAAGATGTCCTGGAGATATGAGGGTCATGTTGCTGTCCTCCCACCATGGATGGTCAGGAGATGGATGTCAGGGGGGACAGCATCCATCTGCTCACTGCAGTCAGGTCCCTCCCACCCTGGCAGAGCAGCTCTGGGCAGGCCCAACGCTGGGTGATGGGCACCATGGAGCCCTGATGCTGGGTGAGTTGATGGACCTTGTGTAGCCCAAACACTGGGTCATGGGCACTGGGCAGCCCCAACATGGGATGACGGGCACCATGCAGCCCTGATGCTGGGTTAATGGGCACCATGAAGCCCCAATGCTGAGTTGATGGGCACCATGGAGACCTGATGCTGGGTTGATGGGCACCATGAAGCCCTCACATGAGTTGATGGACCTTGTGTATCATCAACACTGGATCATGGGCACTGAGGAGCCCCAACACTGGGTTGATGGGCACCATGCAGCCTTGAAGTTGGGTGATGGGCACCAAGAAGCCCCAATGCTGGGTTGATGGGCACCATGGAGCCCCAATGTTGGGTTGATGGGCACCATGAAGCCCTGAAACAA
>NW_010322777.1:3672-6734 GCF_000700745.2 Antrostomus carolinensis
CAGTCCGGGGTTGATGGGCGCTGGGAAGCCCTGACACAAGATGCTGGGCACCATGGAGCCCTGATGCTGGGTGACGGGCACCATGGAGCCCTGATTTGAGTTGATGGACCCTGTGTAGCCCCAACGCCGGGTGATGGGCACTGTAGGGAGAAGGTCCAGCCCCAGATGCTGCCAAGGAGCCGGGACCCCACCGGTACCTGGAGGCTGCCGCGTGGACAATACTCGGTCAGGATGCAGATGTTCGGGGGGTCGGTGCAGGCGCCGATGAAACGGGTCAGATGCTCGTTTTGGACATCCCGCATCTAAAGAGGAGAGCAGGGTGTGGGACTGAGCTCCTGACACTTCCCACTCAGAGGACAACAGGTTGGACATCCCCCATCCCACCACTCAACGCTGAATGGACATCCCCATCCCACCACTCCACGCTGAGCTCAGGTCCACCTACATGCTTCAGCTCAAACAAGACCTTGCGTGTCAGCTCGATGCGTTTGCGGTTGAGGTGCTTCACAGCCACGAGGTTGCCCTGGGGAGACATGGGGTGGTGGGTGCTTGGTGGGGTGGTGGGTGCTTGGTGGGGTGGTGGGTACCCATCCCAACTTCCACATCTCCATACCTTGTAATACGCCGTCTTGGCGTAGACCTGGAATTGTCCCTCTGCCGTCATCAGGGAGCCGTAGTTGGAGCCCCTCTACGGGAAGGGACGTGGAATGAGCCCGGTCCCTGGTCCCTGTCCCCAGAGCAGGGTTGGGGACAGGATGGGTGCTCACCAGGGACAGGGTGAGCTTGCTGCCAGCGCTGCGGAGATGTTTCTCCAAGCTGCTCATCTGAAGGTCTTCCCAACGGATACGCCACAGCTCTGCTGCCAGCTCCTTCTCCAACTGCAGCTTCCTGCTCCAGGAGGACAGGGTGAGACCTTCTCATGTCCATGTGTCCCCCTCACCCCATCCCCACCACTCTGGGGACAACGGCACAACCTCGGGGTCACCCTCCCCAACCATGGCACCCTCACCTGTAGATGAAGAAGGAGGTGACAGTGATGGCCAGGAGGATCAAGCTGACCACGAGGGAGAGGACCTCCAGGGTGGACAGGTTGGCTGCAGAGTGAGAGGAGGGTGGTGAGGAGCTGGTGGGTGCTCAGGGTGGGGGGTCTCAGGTGTGTGTGGCCCACCATGACCCCGCCCACCTTTGCGGCACAGGGGGTTGCTGTTATCGAAGCCACAGGGAGGGACATCTGAGGGGACAACGTTCCCCGGCCAGTGGATCTCACGTCCTGGCACCATCTGGATCTTCTTGGTGGTACCATTGTAGTTGGCCACAATCTTGGAGTGGAAGGAGGCAAGAAATGGGTGGGATGAAGCCCCCGGCCACCCCATGGGACCAGTTGTCCCCACAGTGGGGCTCACCTGGAAGTCCCCACTCACGGGGTCCATGTCCCACAGGGAATAGTCACTTTCCCTGTCCCCGTTCTCATCGATCTTCAAGAAGCCGGTGACACCTGGGTGAAGGAGGTGATGGAGGAAGACCTTGGGGACCCCAAGCCCATGGGTGGGGGCTCCAACCTCAAAATACCTCAGGAGATGGGCAGGTGGGTGTCCGGGCAGGCAGCACCCACCGTGATGGGGATGAGGACAGGGATGGAGCTCA
This sequence comes from Antrostomus carolinensis, assembly GCF_000700745.2. NCBI lineage: Eukaryota > Metazoa > Chordata > Aves > Caprimulgiformes > Caprimulgidae > Antrostomus > Antrostomus carolinensis. The sequence continues at coordinate 5,317 of NW_010322777.1, forward strand.
CCATAGAAGGTTCGGTTCCACATCTGGCGGGTGATGGCGGAGGCGTTGGTGATGGACCCACCCTGCTCCAACGTCTCGTTGACGGCCTGGGCGTAGAGCAGGACCCCGTCGTGGAAGGCGGCCGCGATGAAGTTCATCTGGGGGCATGGAGACAGCTCGGGGGTGGGGCACAGGTGGAGATCACTGTCCCCTGGTGTCCCCAGCAACCCCATGTCATCCTGCAGCTCCTTGTCCTCAGCAGACTTGGTTCCATCCCATGTCCCCTTGTCCCCAGCTCCATCCTATGACCTTCAGCAGCTCCATCTCATGTCCCTCAGCAGCTCCAGCTCCATCCCATGTCCCTCAGCATCTCCATCCCATGTCCCCTTGTCCCCAGCTCCATCCTATGACCTTCAGCAGCTCCATCTCATGTCCCTCAGCAGCTCCAGCTCCATCCCATGTCCCTCAGCATCTCCATCCCATGTCCCCTTGTTCCCAGCTCCATCCCATGTCCCTCAGCAGCTCCATCCCATGTCCCCGTGTCCCCAGCTCCCTCCCATGCCCCCCAGCTTTCCCAGCTCCCTCCCACCATGTCCCACCAAGCCATCCTTCATGGAGAAGTTGAAGTGGGCGAGCGCCTCCTCCTTCAGCCGCGCCAGGAAGGGCCGGTACTCGGGGTTTTCAGGCTCCTTGTAGGTGATGATGGTGACAGCCTGGGATGGGGGACAGCAGTGGCAGTGGGGTTGGGGACCTCAACAATCTCCTCGGGGATGGAGGTCCCAGAATGGTGGTAGGTGCAACCAGAGCTGAGACTTGGGGACATTAATCTCATTTCCTTCCTCCTTGGTGGCCACCACCAGCGAGCAGGAGAAGCTCCACCAGCTCCATCACCCACCACGTCCCCGTGCTGACGTAGGCACACGTGGGTGAAGACCCCCTGGTCTCACCTCGAAGGCTCTCCGGGCGCTGGCGTCGTGGTTGTCCCCTCGTTTCCAGGGTCGTTGGGGTTCGGGGAAGCGGCTGCCCTGGAGGCTCACCCCAAAAATATCGATGTAGAAGAAGACGTAGTCACCGCGCGTCAGCCCCTCGCGTCCCGCCTGCAGCATCAGCTCCCGCAGCGTCTCCGGGGCACAGCAGACGTAGACGACTACGTGGGGTGAGATGGTTCATGGCACCACCGAGACCTCCCTTGGCTCTGGGGGAACCTCAACATTCCAGCCCAGCATCATGGTGGGTCCCTGGTTAACGTGTCGTGTGAGGTGGGACGTGTAATGGGACATGTGGTGGGACTTGTGGTGGGACTTGTGTGTGGTGGGACATGCAGTGGGATGTGAAGTGGGATATGTGGTGGGACATGGTGGGACATGTGGTGTGACATGGGTGGGATGTGCAGTGGGACGTGTGGTGGGATGTGGGTGTGGTGGGGTATGAAGTGGGAT
>NW_010322777.1:6788-7108 GCF_000700745.2 Antrostomus carolinensis
CGTGTGGTGGGATGTGTGTGTGGTGGGACATGTGGTGAGACATGTGGTGGGATGTGTGGTGGGATGTGAAGTGGGATATGTGGTGAGACATGTGTGTGGTGGGACATATGATGGGACATGTGGTGGGACGTGGTAGGACATGTGGTGGGACATGGTGGGACGTGTGGTGGGACATGGTGGGACGTGTGGTGGGACATGTGTGGTGGGACCTGCGCTGGGTTGTGCCGTTGAGTGGTTGGCGAGCGGCCAAGCGAGGTGTTGGGGTCTGGGGGGTCCCAAAGCCCAGTGCCCCCCCCAGTGCCCCCCCTGCCCCGCCCCGT
>NW_010322778.1:0-23759 GCF_000700745.2 Antrostomus carolinensis
TGCTCGGCAAACGCACCCGGTTATTGGCATCGGTTCTCTCCCCACAGATCCAGGGAGGACAAGGGAGAGAGGAGAATCTCCTCCTCATTCACTGCCCAGCTCCAAGAGAAGAGTTTTTGTCCAAAGTAATAATTACTGTTTCTGGTCAAGGCCTTTCAGTTCGAGGTGCCTTTGAAGAGCAGGGGCTAAATTACTTCATTAATGAGATGTTTATTGGCAGCAGTCCCCATTAGCTAAAGTGTTGTGGACACGGTGTACCAGTCCAGACACAGACCCAGCCAGTGTCCCCAAGAGTCCTGTCTCCCTCTCCCTGCAGCAAGGAGCAGGCGTGACCTGGCCTGGCACATCCGTCACGCTGAGTGGCATTGCCTGTGGCATCCGGACAGCGGCTGGTGCGCTTGCTGGGCTGCGTACAGCCGGGACGCTCTTGGCTCATTTTACTCAATAAACTAATGCCATACGTTCAGCAGATGGTTACACTGCAGAGACATCATGTCTTATCAGAGCAAGGGCATGTAAGGATGTGAGATTCAAACTTAAGGAAGCAGTGGTCCATCTTAGACTGCCAACAGGTTTCTGTGCTCTGCTGTTAGTTAATAGATCCCTACGGCCAGCATTAGGGCAAGCATCAGTTCCCTGTGCTCTGACACCCGAGGACATGGGCAGGGCCAGAGCGTGGCAGCCTCATGGCTGTTCCTCCTCTGAGCGGCAGCAGTGGTTCCAGTCTTCTCCTCAATGCCTCTTTGGCCCTTAACCAACTGCCTTTTGTTTATTGCTCCCATTTGCCAACTCTGTTCAATGTATGAATTGCAGATTTTGTTCAGAGCTTTCCATCCAAGTGCAGCATAGTTAGAAATACTGTAATGTAGGCTGGCACCTTCCTCAGCAGATCTGTCCCAGGCGTGTGCTAGCCATGGCTCCTGCCCCTACTGCCAAAAACAAAGAAGCTTTTTAGAGCAGCTGTCACTTTCTGTGTATTGACAGTGACAAGGACAGTGGGTCCTTGACTAGTCCCCTAGGTACTAAAATGCTAGAATCACTTACTAATGGTCTAAATATTATTCAGCATGTTAATGAGAATCTGGTGGCAGTCACCCTGACAGTATAACCAGAGAAAGTGAGCCCAGTTTGACTCACCCTGCATATAACAAGTTTTGAAACAACACGTAAATTACAGAAGTAATAAACTCGGAAATCCGCAGTGCCAACCTTGTAGCAAATGCTTTGCTGCAGCTCTGAGTTTTGGCTGTGGCAGATGGATTGTAGACCTTGCCAGGCATAATCACAATCTTTGTGTGCTACCATTGCATAAGCCAGTTATTTCTGGTGATGAGCACAAGCTACAGAACTTGGTTCAGACCTTCAAATGCTGCTGGGTTTGAATGTCTTGATTTTGAGATCCAAGTTTGGCTCATTACAGAGAGAAGTCTGTTGACAACGATTTGACATGGTGGGTTCATTTCCAAATTTTATTTGAGTTCATAGTCTGGGTTTATTGGGATCCTTCTTGGATTACTGTGATGATGATTAATACTCTCCATTTTCTTAGAATAACCAGATAGAAGAAATCTTTCCAGAAGAGCTTGCTCGTCTTTACAGACTGGAAACTCTCAATTTGCAAAATAACAGGCTAACTTCAAAAGGTAAGCCAGCAGAGCCATGAAGTGAACAGAGCCTGTGCCTCCACTGCACCAGCTTATGCAGTGAGGCCAGTGACGGCTGATAAGGAAAGCCACAGAGTGATGGGCTTGACTTGATTGGAGTGGTTAGCGGTAAGCCTCACTCCTTTGGCCATCACACATGTGATGGAGACACTTTATCGTCTGAAACATAATACTCAGTATATAAGAATGCAGCTTTACTGAACCAGTGGAGGAGACCTGGCAGCAGCACTGTGTGCTGTGGCGTGAGATCTTCTTGTCCAGGAAACTCCCTTTGGTCCCACAGGCACATCAATGCAATGCACTAGAGAACTAGAAATGTCTACATGCTGAATGATTTCCTTCTGACTGACCTTGTTTCTTAATCCACTTGTTTAGTTCAGTCTAGTCACTCAGTGCAGCTTAGTCCAGTTCAGCCCTTGTCGAATTTAGTATAAATACAAATAATACGTATTATAAATAAGGCATCTTCTGCCATTCTTCTAAAACTATTTTGATTTTTATAGGCAGGTTTTGCTTGCTAAGTCTTATGCTTATTAGAGAAACTTGACAAGGAGTTAGTAAGGAAGGCAAAAGAAACAGAGGAATTGGAGTAAATAGTAAGAGAGGAGGATATGCAATATAAAAGATGTAGTTGTTGTTAACTTGTGTGTCACCTAGTTGCTCTGAATGCTGCTGCTATCCTTATTCCAATGATAGAGATCATCTTTTATTGAGGATGTGGGCATATTATGCATGGGACCCAAAACATAGCACTGTTGCATAGCACAGGGAAGGCTGTGCTTGATAGCTTCAGACTTTGATGTTAGTACCTTTGGTGCTTGATGTTTCTTTCACAAGCTTCAGTGCAGCCCTGAGTTTCCAATATGTTTTGACGTGGGAAATAGCTTCACCTTTGACTTATGGTTATCTAATTGCCAGTTGAAAATATTATTTGCAGCCTTTCCATTGTGACAGCAATTGTGCTTGTGTGATCAGCTGGATGTGGAGTATTCAGCTGAAAATTAGTAATTCTTGGAGGAGGGTAAGCTCTGAGTTGGATCAGCACTCTGAGCTGGTTACTGCGTGGCTATCTGGGTTGTGGGGGAGCAGAACAAGGGAAGGGTTATGTCATGCAGATACTGGTGTTATTTTGGCAACATCATGGTCATGGGTCAGATTGATCTGATGATTAAACAACTTCAGATTATGCCCTTCCAAGAAAAATGATTTGCAGATTCATGGGCAAATGACTGAAGAAACTTCTCAGATAGCATGGTTGCTGCAAGCACTGATAAGCAGCCGTACAGCAAGTCAACACAGCTCTGTACCTGACCCTTACCAGTGGGGTTGGCCACAAGCCTTGCATGCTTAGGATTTTTAATCATCTTCCATTGCTTTAAATAGTCTGTGGTTTGGTTTGTTTGGTTTTTTTTTAATTAAAAACCGAAAGACAACAGTAGTTCTGAGTCAGATTGTTTCAGTGGCAATGAAAAATATTTAAATCTCACATTAAAGGTATTAGCTGAGAGGAAAAGCTACCCTCTGGTATTTTCACTCAGAGAGGCAATAAAGAGCCAGTGTCACTGAGTTATTCCTGTTTTTAAGGGTTGCCAGAGGAAGCATTTGAGCATCTGGAGAACCTGAATTACCTGTACCTGGCAAACAATAAGGTAAGAGGCTCACAAGGCTTTCAGAGTTCTTTTCTAATTGGTTCTGAAGGTTAAACAAGCAAGTCTTCAGTTCTTTTAAAAGATAAATCCTACCTAAGTACAGTTGTGCTAAAGTGATATTCTAATGCAGCTTCATCTAATGTCAAGACATCAGTTAGTATGCTAAAAAATTAATGGGTACATGTGCCTGTTTATTTTGAACACTTATTTATTTGTGCAACTGGTGAAAGGTTTCTCTTGTGTGTGCAGGGAGGTACAGAGGGCCCCTGCATTTATAAATTACGACTGTCTTCAGTAGGCTTTGGATCAGCTGCATGCAGGTGTGGTAGCTGCCTGAATGCAAATAAGCTGTGGGGTAATGATGTGAAATGCTGCATAGCTCATCAGATGAGACTAGTTGAAAAATTTGTGAACAAACGCATCCTAATAGCTGTGTTTGAACCATTGAGATCTGTAAAAAGCTGTCCAGTTTTCCCTGACTCCCATTCTTACTAGGTTTGATGTGAGGGGATAACCACACACAGTGAAACTCAGCAAGTAATGAATTTATTCTTTTAGCTGCAGTGGTAGGAGCTGAATTTCTTTTTTAATGGAGAAGATCCTAGGTGCTTTTCTGTTAATCACCCAAGCTGGATGTCATGACAAAAACACATCTTTCCTGCCAAGGCTAGGAAATGAAATAACTTCTCACATACCCTTATATCTGTGTGGTTCCCATTATGGGTTTCTTTTTCCCCAGTGATTGTGCATAAATATTTCCTACAGCTGGAACTGGGATGCCACAGAAAAATATAAGTTAAAACATCAAGCAGAGCTTCTTTTGTCTATAAAACCCCTGCCCTTCCATCCCTCCCTCCCTCTCTCTCTCTATATATATGTATTTATATGCATGTCTATATATATATTTTATTATCCTCATAAAATCTGTGACCTTTTGATGTTTTGTTTATATACATGTGGCCACATCCAGCTTTCAGTCAGGCCAAGACATATCCACAATCACTCCGTAGATTTCTGTATGGAGTGATTGAGAATAGAACCCGTTCCTTAATACAGTAACATTGTGTTCTTTTCTCCCTTTCAAGCACCATTTCCATATAACAATCTTGGCAGTTAATAACTCCATAAAGAGGAACAAGCCAGACTGTGACTAATATTCCAGAACTTTGCGCTCCAATTTTCCCTATGTGACAAAACAAAGTGTTTGGTTTTTCTGGCTTTAATGCAGAGAGAAAAGGATCCCAAAAGAAAATGCAAACATCAGCGAATGTCAGAGCTAGTTACAGTGAGAAGTTGTGGACCCACAAAAATAACACTTTTCTTTATAAATCACAAGCCAGGACAAACCAGATTGGCTTCAAACTGCATCCACTCTGCAGCAGGAAACGCTGCAGATCAAGTAACTGTGGTGTCTGGAGGAGAGCAGGGATTTGCTGGTAGTTTGCTCCTTGTTTTATGGATTATCTTAATGCTGCTTTATCTTCAGTTGTGATCCCATCAGATGTAGCTAAATCATCTTTCGTTAAACTAGCATAGTTGGTCAGAAAAAAAAATATTATAATAGGCTAAAAACCTTCTGTGCCTTATTAGTAGCAAGTACTTCAGCGAAGAATGGATGCTGTAGTTTCCTTTTTAATTTTTCACCTCACTCTCATAATTTGTATCTATCATGTAGTATCCACAGTAAGCCTTGTTAATAACAGAAATCTTTTCCACCAAACTGTAGACCAGGTCCTCAGCTGTCATTATTATTTACTATAAGCTGGTGATTTTGGCATCAGGTCTCAACATTTCCCAGTATCCCCGAAGTGATGTGAGATTCACCTGGATCCAGTACTTCTGCTGACATCAAAGCTTGTTATAAGCAAGAAAACTTGTTCCAAACTGGTAATAACTTTTGTATAATCCTTCTGAGTTCATTGGTTAACTCTTTAGTTAACAGTGGAGGAACACTGTCTGCCATATGGAAAGGAAGTTCCAGCAGTAAAGCTGCAAGAAAATTGCAGCTGGAGAAATGCAGATTGCTATTTATTAGGCAAAGCTACTGGAGAAAACTACTCAGTCAACTTTATTTTTGCTAACAGTTACAACAATCCAGCATTAATCCTTCAAGCAGTCAACCAGTGGAGATCAATTAGTCTCATGACTAAGTGCTGAAATGCCAAAGCAAAATCCTGAGCAAGTGAAAACTCTTCTTGGATGAAACTTGTCTTTCTCTTTCCTCTTTCTTGTGGTTCTGATGGATTTAATTTCACATATCTGAGCCATGCCCTTTTTTTTTTGTATAAAAGTTATGATCTAATAGACCGTGTTTCAGGAGAAAAGCTTTAATGTGCCACCGTGTATGAAAGTGATTAAGTCCATTTCCTGTGTCTGAATTCTCAATGTTATGTTAGAGTAGAGACTTAGTTCTTTCTGAGACACTGTCACACCTTCCTAGTCAGAGATGAGTGCCTTCATCCACTTCCACAAAATCCTGTGTCCCAGGTCAGGAGGTGAGAGAGGAGCAGTAAAGCGAAGAGCAGTACTGTGGCAATTGTAGTCACATGTAAAATGCCTGTTTCCACTGCTGTGTACTATCTGGAGATACTGATAGGAGTGTGATCTGTGTGAAAGATCTTTCTTGTGTTTGTGACCATTAAACATTTAAGACAGTGTAAGGACAAGAGGTTTTGGCACGGGTGAAAATGAAAAATGGTAAATAATGTACTTTCATCTTTGGAGAAATAGGACTGTGTTGTGAGTCCAGTAAATTGCAGGTTTGTGGATGTAGTCCATCCATGCACGCTTGGCAAACTAGTAGAGAGAGATCTAGGCACCCTTTAGGTAAATACAGAGTTTAAGGCTTGGGTTAGGCAGTTCTTCAGTAAAGTGTCTGTTCTCTCACACATCGTTCATCTTGTGAATATTTCTGGTTTTACATTATTATTAATAACCCATTGCAGTTTTACTGTAATAAAAATTTGAAAAATATGTTTTCTCATCATGTGAGTCTTCCTGTGCTTGGCTGGCTGTAAGAACTAGGTCCTCTTTCACACGACATTGCTGTGAGGAAGAAGCTTTACAGATTCAAAGAATTTCAGTCTAGAAGGCAGATCTCTTCCATTGCCCTGATTTTCCCATTCTGATCTAAACTCTTTAGATGACAAAGACTTCAGTACCTCCCCAGAAAATATATTCTCTCCAGAGCCTTTCAGAATGTGCATAAAATATTGTAAGAGTGGTCTCGTTAGTGCTATAGTTAACATCTGTAACCACGGTGATTGCACCTGCCTACTGCAATTCAGTAGTCTGCTCATGTACTCAAGGATACAGCACCATCCTAGGAATTTGTTTCCCAAGGGCTGAATCTTGATGCATAAATCTTCTTCCTCCAGCCTGTATTGTAACCGTTCTAAGTGAATGATTTGGCTGCTAGCAGCCACTCAGTGAACCTAGCTATTGTATTCTCTGGATGCTCTGTAAAACTGAGCTTTTTTTAATCATTAGTTTTCACCCCACCAATTCTTTTTTCAGATGCAGATGTTCCTAGCATTATATTTTAAATAACTGATAAAAATAGCAATAGACCAAGAGCAAACACATCAAATCCTGTACCTCTCATCAACTACAAAGTTTTGGTGACAGGACCTTCCTGGTTTTTGTTTCTGATACATCACTTGTTTAATGAACAAAGTATCATTGTACAGTAGGTCTTTGCTTTGAAGTCCCATTTGATTTTCCATCCTTTGGCTCAGCAGTATCCTTGTCCTTTGGGAACCTGAATCTTCTGTTGAAAAGTTCATCGTAAATGGGTGCAATATTGGAACAGACATATGAAGTGACGCTTCTCCCCTGCCCCAAAGTGTACTTTGATATGGGAGTAAGTGGTAGGCCACTGTGTGGTGGGTCGGGACTTTTTGGCACAGCAGACTGAGGAATTAGAAACAATAATAAGCAACGTGTTTGCTCTCTGAATAACAATTTCTTTATTTCTTCCACCAAAAAGAGACAGAACTCTTCCAACCAAAACAAACATTCGCATATCTTGGAGGAAAAGTCTGTCTCCTTCCTGGAGAGATTAGTGAGTGAGGACAATTTGTTTTTGTTCATGCAATCTGCGTTCAGTTTCATTTATTTTTGCCTGTTTAGAGAAAATAAATTTGCAAGTGTTTTGTTGCTGGTCTAATACTTAGTTAAAACATTTGTTTCATTTAATTGGAATTCCCCTGTGTATTTCTTTTACAGCTAACAGTGGCTCCGAAGTTCCTACCAAATACTTTGATTAGTGCAGATTTTGCAGCCAATTATCTCACTAAGATATATGGGCTCACATTTGGACAGAAACCAAACTTGAGGTAAGGGAGCGGGAGGTAAAACAATAACAGTGTTCTGCCACTGCTTGGAGGCAGTTGGTGAGTGATAAGAAACTGACTGAACCATGTTATTGCCTACTTATGTTTTTTGGAAAGAAGCTGACTGTTATTCTCAGCATGAAAGATCACATAATCTCTCAGACAAATGCATTCCAAGGACTGCCAGACACTTTTGCATAGACAAAAATTAAATTGTCTCCATTTTATTTGTGTATCAGTTATGAGTTGAAAGGAACAGTTTTGATTTCTCAAAATGGAGATTAACTGTTCAGCAATCCCTGTTTTTATTACTATGTGATAGTTTCAGGTTGAGAGTACAGTACTCAGTGCAGTTAAATGTAACTCAACTATATTAAAGCTAAGCACTTTAGCACCTTCAGAAGTGGTTCATACCTCAGGTCTGGTTTCGAAGGTCTCTCTGCTTGTTTCAGGTTGTGATTTGCTCAGCTGGACCCAGTGCAGCGCATTGACCCATCTCAAATTCAGGTGCACATAGACCACCTCCTGTGAGATATTGTCTTTTCCAAAGGCATTTTGAGTAATCTATATGGACACTGCAGCACCTAAATCCTGCAAAGATATCTCAGACTCTGTTGGTAGCCATTTCCCCATCCAAGTTTGGAAGCACTTAATAATAGCTGACCCATTTGAGCTATTGATGAACTGAAGAATTCTCCATTCCCACTGAACTTGTTGAGAGCTGAAGCTACTCTGTACTTACTAGAACTTTAGTCTTGTAGGCTCTTGGTAGCTGAAAAGATTGAGTCAGTCACTGATTTCTGGCAATATCTCATCATGAAAAAAGCTGGATTTATACATGTGTTCTTCCTTAATCTGAGTTGCAGAAGCTGCTGTGTTTTGATTTCATACTAAAATTCTTGCACTCTTCTGAAGTGATTTTCACACTCTCCTGTACCAACACTAACTTTAATCAGAATAGTAACTTGTTATTTTCTGAGATTGCTGATATAAAATCCTAACACAGTTGTTTCAGTTGTTTTTTTTGCCCCCAGCAGAGTTCATGGTCTCAGACTGATTATTTGGAAAGCAAGGTTTTCAGAAAGGCAAATATTTGTGAGTTAAAAGTACAGCTGACCATGCAGGGTGAACAATATTTTCAGTGTGGCTCTGAACTCCCTGGAGTGTGTGATCACACGGTTGTATTTCCATACTGAGCCTTTCCTTCCTTCCAGAAAGATGTTGCCAACTTCTCTGCAACTGGTAGAGAATCCAAGAACAAGTTAAAAAAGCACACATTTGACACTGTGCTCTTTTGCAGTTTTAACCTGTCTCTACAGTTCTAGCTGCCTGTTGCATCTTGGGGTCAACACAGGAAAGGAAGGGGTAGTTGAAGTCAGTAAAATCCTGTCATTTCTTTTGGTTAAAAAGAAGTCAAATTAATTCATTTAGCAGTTAAGCCTGTGAATAACAGGAATAATTTCATAGGGGTCAGTTGTTTTATACAGAAGTAAAACCTTTGTTTTTACTTTAAAATCAATTAAGAATTGAATCAAGAATTAATCAGTTTTTGAAAATATGATTGAGGAAGCTGCTCTGTGGAAAGTAAACATTAAAAGTTCATAACATAAACATAAACATGAAAAGGGCAAAGGGAAAATAAGAAACCCTCTGTCTCTTGATCCCAAAGGTTCATTAAAAACCAAAATTCTTACAGATTGAGTAAATCTGCTCTGTCTTTCTGTAAGTATTCTATGCCTGTCTGAGTTCTAGAAGTAGAAGAGAAACTGTTGCCTGGGGTATTCCCAGCTTGCATGGAAGCAAAAAGAATGGAGGGGTGAGAGAGGACCCTTTCTTAGGAGATCCACAGGTTGATTTTGCAAGCCCAAGAAGCCCAGATTTAATTCCAAACAGAAGTTAAAATTGAGGGCATATGTATTAATCAGATATGGGTTCTAACCCTCTCAAGTGAGGCCACCACACAATATTCTTTGTTTCAAAGCACTGCACAATCCCAGACTTGCACTCAGTTTCTTGTTGAGAAGGTAAGGCTACTTGTGAAATTTGTATTCACACGCAGGTTTGGATTTTGAATAGACCTAAATTTCAGAGAGTATTTGAAATGACCAGTTGGCTTTGCTTCTGTATCCCTTGCTAAATTAAAGGGTGTATTTTAAAAACAAATCTAATTATCTCAAGAAAAGAAGGAAAGATGGAAATAGTTTTTAAACAGCTTTTTCTTGGTAAACAAAAAACCCCCAGGTCTCACTATCTGTTTAACTTCATCTTTTTTCTTCTTCCTACAGGTCTGTGTATCTTCATAACAACAAACTTTCAGATGCTGGGTTACCTGATAATATGTTCAATGGCTCTGATAATGTGGAGATACTCATCATGTCCAGCAATTTCTTGAAGTATGTTCCAAAGAATCTCCCTCCAGCACTATATAAATTACACTTAAAGGTAATGACAACAAGGTTTTATATTCTTTTACAATTGTGACCAAGTACTGTGTTTGTATGGGATTCAACCTACACAGCCAAGCCATTTCAGTGCACTTGGAAACGTTCCCAGGCCCATTGTAACTCTCATCTGCTATATCCTCAACAGTAGCTGTCTCCCATGTCCTTACTTTTTTGTTCATAAGTAACAATGTTTGTTTTTTACAAAACATCAAAATGCTCACAGGGGACAATAATGCTTTTCTGTGTTTTCAAGGGAAAGTATCGCAAATGCCCGTGTGGTAGCATTGTTGGTCTCTTTCCTGCGTATAATGATGTTAATACATATTAGTGTAAGAAGAGAGATCATTCTCCGTGGCCATCCAGTGACTGGCCTCCCAGTTAAGTTTGCCACTGACAATGCTGTTTTTCCTGCTGCTATGAACTGGCTTTCCTCACTAACTCATTTCACACAGACTACTGTTTCCTAGCATCAGTGATTTTTGTTTGCTACTGAACTGGCAATTCAGACAACGCAGAGAAAGTTTGGATCAGTGATTCTTTACTGCTACAACTTATCCAGCAATAGTGCAATAGCAGAAGTTGTGGTATTAACTAGTCTCCAGCATTTTTAATTCCATGTCATCTGATTTTGATAAAAACACTTCATCATGCCTGTGCTAGAGATCTCAGCCCTGTTAACAATGGGAGAGCTGCAGCGGTGGGGAATCCTCGTTCCGCTTGTTCCTAGTGTTGACAGCTCCTTGGACGTGTGTAGGCTGGAGTCTGTTATCAGCCCCTGGACTGAGGCAGTTCTGTGTTGCCTCCCAGCTTTCTTTTCCCTTGAAGGTGTCACTGCTAATTCCCTTTAAAGTGTTCTAAAAAACATGCGTCTCAGCTTGAAGGAAAGTAAAGGCAAACAGTCTGATCCTTTAAATTGCTGGAATTTCTTTGGAAAGTGTGAAGTTACTAGTCCCCTGCAATTTATTGCCATTTATAGGTAGCCATTATCTCCCAAAGGGGTCTCAGACTCTGAGGACTACACTTTCAACTTGTGTCCTTCCCTGCTGTCACCAGATGCATTATGGACAGAGGAGCTGAAGAGAGAAATGAGCAATTTGTTTTCAAGTGCACTGTCTCTCAGTAGTAACATTTACCTTGATATTTTGAGTGGGAAAAAACCAGGACAATGAGAAATGAGAGACAGCCAATAGTCCAAAGGGTGTACTTTGGATGTGACAGATCTTGTTTTGTCTTTCACTGTTCATTGAGACCCTCAGACAGATCTGTCTCTGCTGGTATCCATTTGATATTAGTTGGTGCATGAGTCTAGTCCAGTCTGTCCATCACGTTATTGTGTATATGTGGATTGTGGGAAGTTTAACAAATTAAGTGTCAATGTTTTATATAACCTTTTATAATTCCTAGTGTTTTATATGTCCTTTTATAATTCCTACAGTTCCAGTATGGAATTTGTAAATGGAATTTAGTTTTATATTCTGTTTGTGTCTGCCTGCTGGCTACTCCAAAGCCACACTAAGGCAATAGGAGTAATTATTTTGGAATCTACATTGCAATTATTTTGGAATCTACCTTTTGGAATGCCATTGATGCTGGAAGGGTGGCTGGTTCCCAGCTTCCAACCTAATTCTTCTTTATGGTGAAACCTGTCTGACGTAATTCAGAAATTTTGAGCAAACTCCAGAGGTAATTACCTGGATTACATGATACACTGGCACATAGGTGGAAGGACTAAAAATACAAAATAGCACCATCCAGGTGTGAGGGGTGGAGGCAAATTCTAACTCCATAGCGCAAAGATTCCATGGGGAATCAATAGAAATAGGCTGTAATATTTCAGACTAGTATTTGTATGTATTTCTTAAGCAGATTTACAATGCCCCCTGAAATACCTGAAGTCTAGCCCTTTTGAAGTTTAATTGCCTGGTGTTAGTTGAGCAGAACCTGAATGTCCTGTGTTGTTTCATGCAAAATAATGTGCTTTGTGCTTCTGGTGACTAGAACAACAAGCTAGAGAAGATTCCCAAAGGAGCCTTCAGTGAACTTTCAGGTCTGCGGGAGCTGTATTTACAGAATAACTACCTGACTAATGAAGGAATGGATAACGAAACTTTCTGGTGAGACTGAGATCTGTAGTTTGTACCTCTGTGTCTGTCTACCTCCTCTGGTACAGTACTATGTCTACTGAAAAAAGCACATCTTAAAAAGTACATTTATTAAAAGCTGCATAACGTTACGTATTTCTCTGCTAGGTCTGTATGAAAAGGCTTAGATTCAGATGCTGCCATTCAAAAGCAAAGGTCTGGGTGAGTGGTTTGAATTCACACTGCAGAATACTTTTATACATAAGACACAACACTGAACATCAGACTGCACCACTCCCTGATTGCCACAGACCTGATCACACTGAGTATTAAGGGCCTTCTGGGAAAATGAAGTTAAGGCCAGATCTTCATCTTCGCTAAAACCACTTCTGTGTTTCTGCGAAGGTGACTTGAGAGCAGCCACAGGTACACAGTTGTGAATTCATCTGGCACAGCTGTGCCCCAGTGCAGATGGATTGCTGGAGTAGGAGGGGATGCAATGGTGCTGCTCAATAGCCAGATGGCCGCAGAAGCTTTGCTACAAACTGGTGCAACAGAAATAGCCTTTGGCTGTCCTAAATTTAGCTTGAGACTTAGCACTTCAAAAGTTAACATTTGTGTCTCTGCTTGCACTGAGTGCTGCCCTTGTTCCAACTGAAAATCCAGATCACGTAATCTCTCCTGCCCATAACTCAATTCTGTAAACTTTTCTGATCTCCAGACAAGAAAATGTGTCAAACTGTGTCTTCCTTTTCCACATCCCACTCCCAGAAACCTCCCTTAGTAATTTTCACTAGCTGTTTTGTGTCTGCCTCTGGGTCACATTGGACATACCATTTCTGTTAAGATTTTGATGAACAGAGTGCAGTGGCTGTAGCTAAAGCACCAGTCACAGTCAGCAGAGGGGGTGACTATTGCTCCTTGCTCTCATGATACTGTCTGTAGAGCACAGCACAGTGCTGTTGAGATGGACCCAAGCTGGGGAAGCATTACAACTTGCAGCCACAAAGTGCTTACCCAGAGAGTATATTTGCTCATTCAGAGCATGCGTGGATAGCTGTGAACAGCAGTGTAGTAACCAGTAAGTAATGTCTGTAACACATTAGTTCTTGCATTTCCTGAAAACTTTCTAGTCATCTGCAGTGGTTTATGTAGTGCCATGCAGATTAGAAGTGTCATTTGAACTGAGGAACTGACTTGAAGTACAAGGGAATAGAGGGCTTCTCAGTCCTCCTGGCATATAATGCCATTGATCCACATCCAGTTGGTATAAGTGGCTGGTCTGAGGATTTATTTTAGCTTCAACTGAGTCCTTGGAATCCAGATTCAGTAGCTTACACAAAGCAGCTCTAGCCCTGACTCACTTCCATAATGCTGGGGGGTCAGGAGAGGTTCACTACCTTAGCCTAGGATACTGAATTAGCGTTTCTGCTTTCCATAAGAGTAATATTTCATCATCTAAAAAGCAGGCCTGCTTTTCAGTTTCAATATACACTTTCAGAGAGACAGAAATTCCTTATGCCCAGGCTATGTTTCTGTGAAGCTGAGAGCTCAATTCTGCATTCTAATGGTGGTCCCATGGCATCTTTCTTGTGGTATTTGTTCACTGAAATTGCTCATATGTGTCATATGACATCACTACCCGTGGTGTCAAATGAGGGAACAGTAGACTGCAAAACTGATGTCAGGTCAGCGGCAGTTTGGATGTCTGTGGACTTTAGCAGGTACTCTTGCTGGTGTGGCTGGGGAGCAATGGCAGCGCCTAGTCCTAATCCCTAATGCAGTATGGGAGCTCCTTGTTTTGCTGTCCACATCAGTCATATCATGAGACAAAAAAGGGCAGTAGTGGGAGCTGTGCTGGGTAAAAAGAATCTAAAGCAAAGATTGTCAAATCCATGGGGAAGTTGGTTATCATTTCATCATGCAGAATCTAAATGGAGAGTGTTTTCTTTCCTGCTTTCCCAAGGAAATTGTCTAGTCTTGAATATCTGGATTTGTCCAGCAATAACCTCTCACAAATCCCAAGTGGTTTACCTCGAAACATCGTCCTCCTCCACCTGGAGAAGAATGCAATTAAGGTGATTGGCAGAGATGTTTTGACCCAAATTAAGAACCTGGAATACCTTCTGCTCCACAATAACAAATTAAAAGCCCGAGGTATTCACCCGTTAGCCTTCCACGGCTTAAAGAAGCTGCACACTGTCCACCTGTACAACAACATGCTGGAAAGAATTCCCAGTGGGCTGCCCCGGCGAGTGAAAACACTTATGATCCTACATAACCAGATCTCTGAGATTAACAGGAATGACTTTGCTACCACTTACTTCCTTGAAGAGCTGAACCTGAGCTACAATAAGCTCAAAAGTCCCCAGATCCATCGGGAAGCCTTCCGTAAACTGAGGCAACTAAAGTCCTTGGATCTATCTGGAAACAATCTCCACACGGTGCCCTTTGGCTTTCCAAAGAACTTGCAGATTCTGAAGCTGAAGGAGAACGAGATAAGCATCATTCCAAAAGGGACTTTGTCCGGGATGACAAAGCTGCGGGAACTCTATTTGAGCAACAATAAACTGAAAGTAAATTCAATTTATCCAAGAGCATGGAGAGAACTCAGCAGTCTCCAGGTAGAAACATCAATTTCTCTAATTGCTTTAGTAATGCTGATATCCTCATCTCTCTGCCTAAGCCAGTTTGTATGGCACCAATACTAGATGCACTTGGCCCTCACGTTTTGGGCTTGCATTGTAAGCGCTACACCCTCTGTTTCTGGAGTAGAAGTGGTGTGCTGTTGTGCCAGAGGTGGGTACCTCCCACTGCTGACCAGCAGTGGTGGTCTCCTATGTACTGCTAATTCTGGGAAATGTAAAGACATCTTTGTTTCTGAACTCTAATGGTGTTCTATATTTTGAGATAAACGTTAGTGAATGTTGTCATTAAAACAGAAATTATGCCTTTCAAATAGCTTGTCTCCCAAAAGATTTAAAATCAGCTCTGAAGAGAGACAGCAGGACGAAGGAATGCATAAACAAAAACACTCTTAATTCTCAAAGCCCTCACATCAGCTTATAGTCAGACAGGCCAAGCTGTAGGATTTAGCAGCTCATCTGGCTAAGGCACCTGGATAGCAGCTAGGAGGTCTGGATTCAATCAGCAGTCTTCTCATTTGCTTAATTGTTGGAGAAAGTTAAACACAAACCATAAGGCAGGCAGGAACAATCACATTTGTGCTGTGCAAAATGACCTTTCAGAATTGTTACGCTGGCTGAAGGATTTGTCTGCATTTCCTTTTAGGCAACAGCCCATTTCCTGCAGTAAAAGGTATTACCTGTGTCATATGGCAACCATCTACGGTGCATATGGTTGGGTCACTGTACAAGCAAAGTTTGTACATCTCAGAGCAGATCAGGGATAAGGGACATGGAGCATATGTCGCGCTGGCCCCCAGCGTGTTTTCAGACAATCCAAACATTTCTTTATGTGAAAATTTCCCTTTGTTATTTCTGAGAATAAACAATATCTTGTTTTGCAGTTACCGTGAGTCAGCAATGCAGCAACAGCATCTGTAGAGCTGTTGGTTTGCATCAGCTGCAGGTTTGATCCATGGCTTTAATAATACATTTTGCATTTGTTTGGTGCCTCACTGATATGTATGTGTGTGTGTTTGTGTGTGTGTGTGCAAATATATCTAAGATGAAAGCAGCCTGGAAGGAAGATGCTGTTGGGAATTACAGATGCTGGAATTGTTTCACTGCAGTAGCTTAATAACATGTAGGCTCTGTCATCTGGGTTGGTTTTTTTTTTCAAACAAAAACGGGTCATGAGACCTGTTAGGCAGCTTTAGTTGTTGGTTGGAATGACGAGCTTTCCTTCTTGAAAGGCCTGATTCACAAGCTACTTCACGTTACTTTTACTCTACTACACTCCCCTGTAATCAGTCTCAAGCCAGAGTAGCGTGTTGCTGAATCAAACCTTGGCCCTTCCGTTGTACCCACCCCACAGCAAACCCTGCCCGTGTAAGATAAGGTTAAGATAATAGCACATACTTGCAATTCTGTTAGACTAACGGTGCATTTTTGGCTGTTACTTTTTTCTAGAACACCATTCCTATTCATTAGTTATTTCCATGATGCTATATATGGATCGTTTTTATCATTAAGGGCTTAACTGTGCAATTGGTTTATGAGTTGGTGCACTGGAGTGAATTTGACAAATAGCCATCACAGAAGATCCTGCTCGTGCATGTCCTTAGCATATGCTTCAGTCTGCACTGTTTCCATGGAAATCACTGAAGCCTATCTGACTTGCAGAGCTAGACATTTACATAATAGTTTGCCAGATTGGGATTACGTGGAGAATAAAACCACTGGAATCATGACAATTGTTTGCAGAAGTGTAGCTTTGAATAATGTGTAACTAGTGTGTGAGTGTGATGCTGTGAAAATGCTACAATACAGGATAACAAAACACTTATTTTAATCCATTTCCTTGCTTAAAATTCGTCTGAGAAATGATCATGGACTTCAGTCCTCTTATCTTCATCCATTGGTCCATGTTAGAGTATTTCCAGGTGCTTTTACCTGTCACTCAAACAATGTAACCTTAGCTAGTGAAGTATTTGCAGTAGCAGCTTCCAAGGGATTCCCATGCATATGTGGAACCCAGTCTGCTTTTAATTCACTTTAAGCAGGCATCGACTAAAGCCTCAGGTCAGAGATAAAGAAATGTTGGGACATTTGCTGAACAAAACAGCATGATGTCTCACGTGAAATCATGATGCTAAACGGTAGTAAGAGAGCAGAATTGTCATGGCCACACTTAGCTTGATGCAAATTAGAGGTAGATTAAGTTAGTTTATGCTACAGTAAATATCAGTTCAGTTTTCCACCATGAACTCAAGCTGAACCTTTCTGCATGGCCAACAATTTACAGTTTCCACTGTACACACAGTGTTTGTCATTTTCCTGACCTCACAAGAAGGGAGAGGTTCTGCAGCAGACTCGTCAAAGTACCATATGAAAAAGAGAGCCCGTTTCCAGATGATTTTTAAACACAACACATCCTGGATAAGCTTTGCATAAACATCTCACTTCTGCACTGTTACCATACTAAGTTTTTTATAAGTGCATCTATATATATTTTTTATATGTATGTATTTTTATAGACTTATGTGTATGTGTGTGTGTGTATATATATATATATAAAACAATGGATAAATTTCCAAAGGAGAGGAGCATGTGTATAGAGCCAGCCTTTGGAAGCTCATTTGTTGTCAAATTTAAATCTCTTTTTGGTGTACTTCTAATATTTAAATTCAATTATTTATTTGATCCCTTGTTTTCTCTTCTTTGCAGTCACTAGACATGGCTGGCAACCAGCTGACTTCTATCCCATCAGGCCTGCCAGAATCTCTAGAGTATCTGTATCTTCAGAACAATAAGATCACAACGGTTTCAGAGAATGCTTTTGAATCCACACCCAAAATAAAAGGAATTTACCTCAGGTAAGGTCAAGTTTCCACTTAAACACACAAGATTTTTTCTTCTTCATCCACTTTATAATTGCTTACTTTTTAGAAAGCATTTAAAATCCTGACTTTCTAAATAAACAACTTTGGTTTATAGTAATGTAGGATAAAACTACGTTCATCTGCTCAGGAAAGACATGGATACAGATAATAAACTCTGTTTGGTGAGTTTGTGCTTTCTGTACTTACTAGAATGGATTAGGGATGTTAGAAATTCTGGGAAATGAATACTTAACATTATGTCATATTCCAATACAGTCCACTTGCTTCATCTACAGCTTCGTCTGTGTCTACTAGCCCTGGTATTTGACAAAATCCCCCTCTAGTGAGGTGTGTGTGACTAATCTTGAAGTTGTACACGTTGTCTTGATAGTTTTGTCAGAAACAGATGACAAGTTACAACTGTGACAGTTACGTAACTAAGTTTAGAAGCTTTTCTGGGATTTTTGCTACTTTGTCAGTTGGGTGTGGACTTTGTTTTTATAGGTGACAGATACTGACCTTTTTTACATACAATGTAAACTCGCAGTAATGTAACTGATGTAAGCAGAGATTTATAGCACAAGAAGTGAAGCAAGAATCTGGCCCAGTAATATATTAAATTTTAATTTAATGGAACATTATTGAAAATACTGCTTAGAAGTTTATGAACACCTACAGAGTATTTCATTAAGCTGATCCAATGGATGTGCTCAAAAGCCTAGGCTGCCTGCTGCACAAGACTAAATATGGCCTTATTTTGTCTATATGCAACTAAACTGTTCTGTAGTTCTGAATAGTTCTGAATCATACCTTTTTGGATGAATGATTCCATACCAAGCAAATAAAATTACAAAATCTGGTGTAAATTAGAGCACTCTGTCTATTCAGCTGCTTGCATTTATGAGATTTTAGTGAATGCTTGGATGCAAACCAGAAACCACATACCACATTCTATATTTCTATATAAAGAGAAAAAAGGAATTTGCAAAACTGTTTCACTAAGGTATTTAGGAGGCAACTCCACCCAAGATAAGCTGTATTTCTTAATGGGAGGCTATTAATCACTGCAATGCTGTGGAACAATATCATACATCTGGAATATAAGACAGAATACAATTTTAAGCATGTTTAAGAGTAACAGACCAAGCAGTAAAAGTGAGAAGTTCTTAAATTGCAGATTAGTTTATTTATATTCTTGGAAACCCAAATAACAGATGAAAAATTAACTGCATATTGCTTTGTTTCTAAAGGGATACTTTGTACCAGTATTTTGAGTTTTGTGGGAGAAGAATTAGATTATCAAGGGATGGTACAGAATCTCATGAAAAAAGCAAGTTACACTTTGAAATGTGGGCTATGGAGCAGACGCCTTTCCTCTCTGGGAAGGAGAAAGCAGAATACCAAAAGAAAGAATTTGTGGGGGAGGAATTCCAATATTATGATTTTTTTCCTCACAGAATACAGTTATAGAAGGGGGAATAGGGGCTGGAGCGGA
Organism: Antrostomus carolinensis; assembly: GCF_000700745.2. Classification (NCBI taxonomy): domain Eukaryota; kingdom Metazoa; phylum Chordata; class Aves; order Caprimulgiformes; family Caprimulgidae; genus Antrostomus; species Antrostomus carolinensis. The sequence goes on from NW_010322778.1 coordinate 19,174, forward strand.
GGAAAGTGGGAGGCTTTTGAGAGCTTGATCAGTGAGCTTGAAATCAGTGTGAGATACTTAATGTTTCCCAATATTTTCCTGCAAGGTCCTTTGTGATGATACCGAGTGCTGCCAGCAAACTTTGTTCAGTCACTGCATTTGCCTGCTTGCTAATAAGTACCTGCTTTCTCTTCTTTTTTTCCATCCAGAGGAGTCAGTACTCCCAGCATGCTGTCGTGGGTCAGTGTAAAGTTAGAGTAACATGGGTCAGTGCAAGTTAGAGTAACTCTGCAGAATGGTTTCCTCCTAGTCTCCTCTTTTCTGTGTTGGATATAAAAATGGCTTTATTTTAACAGGAATGCTTTTGTGTTTGTTTAAAGGTTTAATAAGATTGCAGTTGGAGCACTGAAAGAAAGTACCTTCCAAACCCTAAAGCACTTACAGGTACTGGATATTGAAGGGAACCTTGAATTCAGCAACAGTTCAAAGAATAAAGATGACTCAGAAGAGGAAATCGAAGATGAGGAAGAGGAAGAAGAAATGAGATAAAATGTGAACTCACACAATCACATCATGTGGGAGGTAACAACTGTAGTTTAGTTAAACTAAGGACTCAGTTCTCAGACTCTTGCATAAATAATTCCAATTTACAAGTATGACTGAAACCTAACAAGTGGATGTCTGAGACCTAGACTCAAAGACTGTCGCTAAAACGTGACTGGAAATTGCAGAATCAAAAGGGGTTGAAAATACATTATTTTGTAAAATGAAACAGTCAGTATATATCTTGTGTTTTATCAGAGAAGGTGGACTGTTTGTAGTGGCTTCTGCTTATAACCACAGCAGACACAACAGGTAGATATGAAGGTCATTATTTACCAATTCTGATAACAAAAATGAGAAGGTATTTCATGATATTTTTAAGCAACTACTTCAAAAGGGAAACAAAGAACAAAGGTTCAAGACACTGCTCTCTACTTTTGGAGATCTAAATTCTAAGACTTGAAAAAAAATCTTTAGTTTTGTCCCTAATCCACATTTTGTCTTGGAGAATGACACAAAGAATTGCTAGGAATAGTGCTAATACATTGAAAAGATGATGGGGCTTGAAAAGAGCAAAAGCTACTTGGAAAGTCAAACATTAGACCTCCTGGCTGGGCTATATGAAAACCTAATGAGAGAAGAAATAATTTATATCTACAAACTTAAGAGTATATGTAACTTCTGAATCAATGCATCTGTGGTTTAGTTTGGGGCACGTGCGACATGTCAGCAGGTACTAAGTTTAGCATATTCTGAATTCTGTATTCCATTATGTAATTGATTTTGTTTTTCTGATGTTTTGCAGGAAAGCATATGGAAAATTACATATATGTCTTATGTGTATATATCTATATAGATATACAGAGAACACTTAGCAGAACGTGCAATGAATTACGCAGAAACTGTCGTGGCACTGGGCCAGGCTCGGGGAAGACAGTGTGTTACAGTGCCTTATTCAGGGAGAGACCCTGAATGCCTTTCCAAAGCTTCCAAATCATCTTATACAAGACCTAGGATCATGAGGGATTGCTCTGGAACTCACAAAAGCTGGCTTTTGTTTCTTCTGTTTCTCTTCCTTCACTGTTTCCATCTGTAATAACAATATGGGACTGTTTTGAACACATGCCTTCAAATGCTGTTTTTGTCGCTGCATTTTAAGTGAACCATGTATATGCTTCTTTTCTTTTCCTCGATCCCAAAGAAGCTGTTGTTGATCAGGCAAGATGGATATTTGCAGTAGTTTCATGTGTGGAGCAGTGTATGAGGCGTTTTAGTCATCAAACAGCAGTAATAGTTCTGGATGCAACTATTCCTCTGTTATAACAATGTGTATATTTGGATGAGAAAAACAAAGTAAGGCTGGATCCCATTATATTTTATCTCTACTGCCAAAGCCTGCAGTATATGCCTGTTTTAGAAAGGTTTTAAGATAAAACAATTGCTCTTGTGAGTATATATAAAAAATGTGTATGTCTGCCTTCCAGAGCTTTGGTAAAGTTTCTGTCTTGTTGTTGTTTGCCCATGTGGCAGTTGTGCAAATGTCTCTCTGAAGGTATGTCCAGAAGATTGAGTAGCAGTGTGCAGTTTATTATATGTGGTAGAATTTTTCACATATTGTATATCATTCACATTAAGAGCCAGAAGTGAGACTAATGAAGCAAAAGAGGTGAGTGTGGAGTGTCTTAGGACAAAACTGTGAAGCGTCAAGAGAAATTTCTTTGTTTAGTTCAAGTCTGGAGACAGTGCCTGCCTGTCATACTCTCTTAAAGCCTCACTTCTTTTATGGTGTTGAGTATTCTCAGCTCCTGTTGGAATCATGGAGAATAAGGAAACTAAGGAAAAGAAGACTCACAGAGGTATCTGGATGGCAGGCTGCCTATTTGATTATAATGTCCTTCATCTGAGGTGGCTAATCTGCTTGAGGAGATGGTCTTTTGAGGATTTCTGATTGAACACATGTTGTTTTGCATACTGCATTCCAGGATTTACTTGGAAACACAGTTGGCTTAGTTTTTTACCAGCTGTTTTTCCTGCTGGAGAAGATCAAGTTCCACACTCTCCCTTTGGGTTCCCATAGCACATGACAGTAATTTCAAGCTGATATTTCCTACCTTAGACAATTCAACGCGATCATGAATCACAGAAGGAAAGATTGCTTCCTGAAAAAAATAAAAGCTTGGCCCTAAAAATTGCAAAAACCCACATTTTTTAATATCAGCTATACAGCTGACCCATACAATAGCCTTCCAACTGACTTTTGGGATAGATTTCTATGTAAAATGTTTACAGAATGTAGCTGAAATCAATTAGCTATTTCCAGCAAATGCCAGTGGAAGTTTTGCCAGTCTTTAGTGAAACAGTGGAATTTATTATATTCCTGAACAAGATGAGAATATGCAGATTTGTACAGTTTTATGGAGAACTCGTTGGTTATCTTTAAACTTCAGTCCCTTAACTCGGTGATTCTGTGAGAAGTCAGGTGCCCCCAACTCCCTTTGAATCCCTCAAGAGCTGGATGTGGTGAATGCAGGGGTGAAGGTACATTTTAGCACCTTGTAGAATCAGGCCCAAAAATTCAGGATGATACATACACTGTCAAACTTCTTAAATCAAGTGTCAGCCTTTGCCTCAGGAGACTTACCTACAGGCAAAGGGAATATCCCGTAGACCGGTATTGTTAGGAAACCCTTTTCCAAGTTTATTTCAAAATAATTGCACATTGAATCTGTTCTTTAAAGGAGACAATGTTCCCAGCAGCAAAAAAAAACCCAACAAAAAACCACTGCTTTCTTCTAATAAAAGCCTCAACCCCTCCAAGAGGAACATCTTTTGATTGTCATGTAAGAGATTGATGAGGCAGAATCACAGGCTTGATTCCTCACTTATCTGGTATCATCATCACCTATGACATTGGACATAAAGCTGTCAAACCAAAATGGTAGTTTGTTTCTTTCTTTCAAAGAGGCTCCATGAGAGATGTTGAGGAAGTCAGAAGTCCACGGGACTAAGCCCACATATTTTTCTTGGCTGTGGGTGGCACCTGTAATCCCAAGGTCCAGCCCAGACCTTGGGTGGAGCAGGACCCAGGAACAGGGTTTTTATTATTCCCGTTAGTGAAAATGGGGGGAGTTGGGAAGTTGGCCTCCCCTTAGGCCACAAAGTCGGGCCAGATGAGAGGAACATAACTGTTGCTTTCCTGTACCTTTCTTCCGGGGAATTGCTTGGATTTGGGAAAGAGATGAATAGAAAATGTTTAAGGCTGAGATAGATATATGGATAGTGAAAACTTGAAGTTTAAAATGTTTAGTTGGCAACTTTATTCCTGAGTATACATTTGCACATGCTTGGTATTCGTAAGTAGTCTGTGTGCAAACCGAGGTCCAAGCGTATTTGCTGTTTTAAAGGCCATGCTTCCTTATTACAGAGGATACTGCAAAAAACGGGAAAAATTGGAATTTTCTGAGATTGGGTATGATTTTTCAGAGCCACGGGCATATAGCTGTAGCACGTGAGCTCTAAAGTACTCAAGGGGTGCCAAAAATAGCCCCTGGATAATGAGCTTTTGTTTCAGCCAGCGGGCGCGTGGCCCAGCTGTGCCTGCACTCGGGACGGGCCGTTCTGCAGCCATTCTCCCCCCTCACCCCCGTTCCTCCAGGCTCCTCACCCCATGGCTGTCCCCTCCTCAGGACACGGGCACCTGGAGCCTCTCCCTCCCCTCTCCCACCTCTGCGTTCCCTGCCCTCGCTCCTGCCCTGTACCGCTCCCCTCCAGGTAACCCCAGGGCCTTGTTATTTGGGGGCTTCTGGGAAAAAAGGCCCCAAATTTTATCTTTCCTCAGGGGATTCATCTCCCCCCAAGGGGGTTATGGCCCCTTTTCCCTCCCCTGGGAGGGGCTGCAGGGCCCGTGCTGAGGCACCAGGGCTCAGACTGGCTCTGGGGAGGCTGTCTCCCTGTGCTCACCATGTTCACCAGGGCTCAGACTGGCTCTGGGGAGGCTGTCTCCCTGTGCTCGCCATGTTCACCAGGGCTCAGACTGGCTCTGGGGAGGCTGTCTCCCTGTGCTC
>NW_010322778.1:23884-58917 GCF_000700745.2 Antrostomus carolinensis
GGCAAAAAGGCCCCAGAAAGGAGCTGGCGCCATCCTGCCTGCTGTGGCGAGAGGAGGGGCCCCGGCCATGGCGGCTCCTCTGTGAGGAGGGAGGTGACATGAGGCAGAGGCCTTCCCTCCTCCAAGATGGCGCCCTGTGAGCCCCTCTGCGAGGGACAGCAGGACCTCGTGGGTGACCGGCAGTCCCCAGCCTCGGCTGGCAGCAGGGGTGAGTTAGTTGTGGGGGGACACCAGCGGCCATGCTGCCAGGGAGGGACGCGGCGTGAGGGGCTGCGGGGTGAAGCATCTTTGTGGTGTGGTGAGGGGGCTCCTGCTCTGCCTCGAGGGCCTCCCCACACCATTCTGTGGGGTCAGGGGTTTAAGTGTTATGTTTAATGAAAAAGAGTTGCTTTACACACTAAGTAGTTACTCTTCTAAGGAAGAATTAGTTAAGAAAAAAAAAAAAACAAAACCAAAAAACCTCCAAAGGAAAACTTTTGACCAAATTTGAAGGGGGATGTGGTGGGGCAGGAGGAACGTTCCCTTGGGGGAGCAGCAGGACCTCCTAACTGCCAACTGCCGATCTCTGGCAGCAGTGCAGCGTGTCTGCAGGGCTGCTTCCTCCCTGAGTTGCCAGCCACCCTCCTCGCACCCAGCTCTGGGTCAGACAGCCATACTGGGGTGAAGATCTGCTGTATCCACTGAGCTTTGGGGACTTGGAGATCATTTTCATTAGCTCCCTGCCATAGATACTACAGAATTGTCCATTAAAAGGGCTGTTGGGGAAAGGATCCTCCAACTCCTGCAGGTGCTGAAGAGCTGGGCTGGCAGGCCGGCTCCTAAGGCATCTGTGGTACAAACACCCCTCTCCTCTTCTGCTGCTTTGCAAGATAGAGGGGACTTTTCCCCCCCTACTCCTGAGGATCTGGAGTGGCAGAAGTTAGGTAAGTGCAGGAGTGAACCTACAGACCTGTATTAACAAAGCAGATGAGAACAGGAGGTGTCTTCCTCCCTGGGACCCAGCTGCCATTTCCTCTGCTCCTCAGTGCCTTGGTGGTCCACACAGAGTGGGGAGGCAGGAGAGGTCTGATCAAAGCTTCACAGTTGTTTTATTTTGACAGTGGTTCCTGATGCTCAATGAGAGTTTAGTTTACGATGCTATTTATCACCATGTTGACCAAGGCCACAAATATTTTTACAAATTTTGCTTACAAAAAGGTAACAAGAATAAAGACTCATTTTACAAATCATATATTTTATGGGAAGCAGTGTCTTGGAAAACTTCTATGATATAGTCCAATATCTTACTGATTTCACTCTATACTATAATGTTGGTGAGTCTTTCTCCCTGGGTTTGGGAATAGTTGTCCTAAAAAATCAAACATATATAGAGTTTATGTAACCTTAATTCAGCCTTGTTTTTTCAAGATATTTCCTTCTCTAATGGGATTAATTTATGGAGATAATTGTAATTGCTTTATTATGTTGCTTATATAGGAACAGTGAGTAAATTGCCTAAAGAACTCAATTTCCTTTAGTGAGGAAAATATTGGTGTGCCCTGTAGCTCTGATTCATACTGCTATTGTAAAGTCAGCCAGCTATGAGATGTATGTGGAGGCAGTGGATGATAAATGTGTTCTAATAATCCAGTATACAAAGTGTTTCCATAAAAATTCTTCAGTAGTATCCAAGGATATTAAACAGTCCATCAATAAAGTCCTTCTTTAAATGGTTTTGAATCAGACAAAGGCTGTTTTAATGCACAGTTGTACAGGCTATCTCAAGTTTTCCCCATGGTAGTTCCAGAATCTGTTTTTAGCATATGATTATGATACTGTCAAGAACGTTGCTTCTGATAAAAATTTAGATTGATTTACAGTATTCTCAGCTCTGGTTGCAGACAAGAAGTGAATGAGTCTCATGCTTTTATTACTTAGGGTATAATTGCATCTTTGTTGACAGTCATAAAAGAAACTAGTTTTAAAAAAAAAATCTTTACTTAGGGTATATGTTTTCTACAGGATTGAAATTAACTTTGATTACTTATATAGCACTCTAGATGTCTCCTTTGTGGTGGACCTCTCTTTTGGGGCTGTTTAACTCGAATGCAGCAGTAGGATAAAACCCAAAGCACTTTACTGATGTGCTGGTGACAGTAGAGTTGCTACACCACAAGGTACCCTCATTGTCCACAGCTTAAAAGATCTGGCACTGAAAAACTTTGTTTGTTGTTACCCTCTCTGTAAAGCAGGGAGGAAGAAACAAAGTGAATCTTTCAATGCCAAACTGGGCAGGAACAACCAAAGTGAGTCTTCCAGGTTGTTCCCACCCTCTTTCAGAGAGGGGATGAACAAAAGATCTAGGATACAAATCATCTCTAATACCTTTTGTGAGAGAGCTGCGGATTACTTGCACAGAAAGTATGGTATGGAGCTGCACATTAGTCCTGTGCACAGCACCAGTGAGAAAACAACTGAGAATGAGCAGTCACAGGGGAAGTTCTCTCCATCAGAGAGCTTTGAGACTTCCTTTCTGAACTTTGTGCTAGAGCTAGGTCCAACCACAGTGCTGCACTGATACCCTCCTGTCCATTCTGATTCCTCCCTCCCCAGGTATTTGGTTAGGAAGGATTTAATGTCAGAGAAATGCTTTCTTCTATTTAAAAAAAGAAAAAGAAAAAAGCCCAGAAGATTGGATCGTTTATTCTAAAACAAAGATCACACATTTGCTGATTAAGCTATCAATAAAATATAGCCTACCCAATCTCTGTATTTTGAGTTTGTTTTCAAGAAAACTCATGGAATAGAACTATTTAAGGTATTTAAATGGAAAAGAAGATGGAAGATTAGGGTTGAAAATACTCAGTTTGACTTAGTCCTGTATAATTTCCACATGTTTTTAATAGCCTAGTGGTGAAACCCAATAAAACCACTAGAAGCAATGAAATCATAATGAAACATCTCAAGGTCAGTCTTGTTTTTCTTTTGGTTTTGCCATCTAGCCCATACAGTATTTGTAGCAGATGTAATGTGAGATATCTGTGAACATAAAACACTTCTTGTTTTGCTTTCCCTGCTTTTTCCATCTTGTTAAAATACCCTTCTTTGGGGGAAAAAAATATCTAGATATATTATATCCTTATTAGGAAAGTTCAAAAGCAAAAATTAACTACAGTAAGTTTCACGTGGTGGGTGAAATCCTGGCTTTCGGCTAGCGTTGTGTGCAGACACATACAGTGTATGTTTGATTCCTAAATGAAATGCAGATACCTATTTGTGATGAAAGATTACTTCTTTTAAAGCAACAGATGCAGAACTCTCTGCCTCACAAAAGAAAAACTCCTATGATGGAACCTGAAAAGCAGAACTGTGACCTACCCTGAGCACATCTGTAATTCCCAGTGGCACGGGAAGTGTAGGGTTTTGTATTGAATTAATTGAAAACACTTCAGCAACAATATTTGCTTGTTCTTATGCTGGACTAAATGCTCTGTGCTAGGATGGAAGGCAGGACAGCATGCCCTACCACCAAAAGTCTTTGTGGGACTACAAATAAGTTTTAATCACAAATAGGGGAAGGAAAAGAGTGGTTCCATTAACTGCATAGTCTGTTCCAATAGTTCTCAGTGAGTAAAAGGGAGCCAAGAATTAGCTGTGAAAGGGTAACCAGTGAGTCACAGCTGCTTGTGGACGCCTGCAGACCTGTCTGCTTTGTCTTTAGTGGCTGTTCACAAGCAGAAGCTTTGCGAGCAGAGGGGTGGCTTGCTTCATCCCTACATCTCCAGCTGTTGGTGCCCTCTAATTTTGGAGCCAGCAAGGAAAGGAGGTTTGATTCTACTGCAGGAGAAGTGACTAAACACTCTGCTTCTTCATCTAGCAATACTCACCATCCTTCCTGAAGCTTTCTTTATTCCTTCCCCAAAATACCACTCTCTCAGTAACACACTGTTATGATTTCACTTTGACAGCCTGTAAAATATCTGAAATACCCCGTGACACGAATCTGCCAAAAGTCCCAGCTCTGCCAAATCCATTCCCATATATCATCTTCTAGGCTATGGAGATGCAACCATTGCTACTTTATAAATTATGGAATCTGAGGTTTTGTCACTTAAAAAAGAAGCCTGGCAATTCCTGTGACTGTTGTGGGTAGTGATCCTGTGCTTCCAGAGAGACAGAACTGGCTGATCCAACGAGTCCCCTTCAATGTTAGGTAACTGTCTCAATCTTCAGCTGATTTATCCTTACCATGCAGCACCCTGTTGAATTAGAAAACTACTTTTTCTGTGTTTATAGATGGGAAGCAAACCCTGCATTCTTGTGGTCACTTGACCATGAGATCACATGAGAAGTCTGAGATAGTGAGTAATGAACTGAACTTGAGCAGTGACCAGCCTTCCTGTTCTATTGATCTCATCCATTTGGGCCTTTGTGGGACAAACTCTTTTATAAATTCCAGAAGTATGCTCCAAAGTAGTTACTGTGGAATGTAATTTTGAGCATGTATTGCCTCCTTAGTTGTATGTGAAATCATAGGGTAAAGTGAGAAATTTAATAGATGTATTTCATTTGCAGCGCCACCGTTAGTCAATGGATGCACTACATTTGTCTGTTCTGTGGCCTGTTTTTCAAATGTGGCAAAGTTAGTGATTTTCCAGCCATTATTATTGCAAAATGATGTGCTCCCCCACTGCAAGATAGGCAGCAGTAGCATCCCCGTGGAAAAACCTACATTGCTTTCTCTCCTCACTGTTTAGTCCTCAGCTGGAGGGCTGTAATCTCAGCCAGTTTAGTGCCTGGAGGGGAAAACCAGCAATTCCTCATTGCCACTGTGACTATAAGGAGAGATAGCTGTCTTGATGTAAAAACACACCTGATTGTTCAGTAGAGACACAGATACAGGACTTCTCAGCATTGGGCAAGATCAAAGGTAGCCTGAGTTTTCAGATTCAATTCATTTCCCAGGTTACACATTTTACTTGCACACATCAACCACCTCCTACTAGTAGTTACCTCATTTTTATGGAAACCACAGACAAGACTGAGGTAATTTCCAAGACTATCCATCTGGCTTGAAGATGAAGCTTTCTGTCTGCTTTGAAAGCATTAAACATCAGTTCAGTGTTGATAAAAAGGGACTAAAATTAATGTTTGTTAGAAGTGAGAGTTTATCAAATGGTGATGTTACAGAGTTACTGTATTTTCTAAGTGCTTTAGAATTGCTAGTGTAGCATGGAGGGAGTCTACAATTTAATGTTTTAGCTAATTATTTTAGATCATCTTATTTGTATGTTGGGATACATATTCAGGTGACACAAATAAGATTAACTGCAATTAAGTCATTCAAGTGGCATCAATTAAACTAGCTGAGAATATGAGTAACTGTATTAATTCCATAAAATTCTATATTTGAGTTGGCAGCCACAAGCTCTTGGGATTTAGTAGGATGTGTAAGTGCTCTGGTTGTGTCTCTTTCTCCCAGTTCTAATTCTTGCACAAGGATTTATTGCAGCACTTCAACACGTCAAAACTTCCTTGGCATTGGCAAAATCCTCAAGAACCTGTTTTAAGATGTCTTTAATGATATTTCATGCCACAACCATCTGCAGTGGCTTCATTCTTCTTGGTAGTATCTCTAGAGCAATGCAGTTGCAAATTAATGAGCATAAAATGACTGTCTCTGATAAGTATGTGTTAATTTGGGTTATTTCCCAAATTATTTCTTCCATAGCTGTATACAATGCACCACTCTTAATTATCTTCTCTCCCTCCTCAACACTCTCCTAGTGCATCTTGAGCATACTTTAATTGGCTAAGTTCCCTTTCTTTTTAGCAGGGGAAGGCAACTTCAAAAGAAGGCTGAATGTTGCCAGTTAAGAAATATGTTCTTTCCACAGATACTTGAAAGTATTCCATGCAAACTGTTGTAATTAGTGATAGATTGGTTGATTGATTGATTTTTGAAATATAAATGTTTTGAGACTCTAAAGGTCACATTTGTTTTTATGCTCTGAAAGTCAGAGTAACATATTTACCCACACAAAGCTTGCACTCTAACTTGATGATCAACAGCTTCATTATTTTTGTTGGAAGAAAGTGTGAGTATAGCTGGAAAATGTGAACAGATCCATACATCCAAGTATGATATGGAACCTCCTGCTGGCTTAATTGCACTGTGTGTCAAGCTGCTTGACAACAAACACCATGGGACACAGAAAATAGCTAATATGGAGGAAAGCTTACCATAAAAGATATTTTAACTTCAGTGTTTACCTGTCCACAGTTAACAGCAGTGTCTTGAGTTCTTAGTAGAGAATGACTGGAGTAGCAGTCAGATGCTCCAGTCAAGGTCACACTACACGAAGCAACATGTATTTACCAGAACAAAGAACTCAAGTGCTGTAGGCCTCTAATTAGCAGTATTTGATACCGCAAATGATCAAGGTCAGGTGAGAAACTGGACCACTGCCATCCTCCCAGCTGGTTCACACTGCTGTGGTTGCTGTGGTGCAGCACCCTAGACAACATCAACAGAAAATAAACTTGCCCCAAAAAGAGTTTGTAAAAGCAACATGTAAGACACCAAACAGTAGCTCCAAACTACAGGAGACAGTGACTCACAGAGATAATGGTAACTTATGTTTGGTGTCATTTTTAGGGTGAATGGGAGACATATATTAGTATAAACACCAAGTTTTAAAGATCTAACAATATAATGTGAAATAAAAAAAAAGCATTTCAAATTTGCAAAGCAAAACTGTAGAGTCTGTGAACAGGGTTTGAATGCAGAGGGGTAATTTTAAAACAGCTAGTTGATTCCATAAAAATATGCCTTCACACATGAGACTTCCACATTCCCTACTTGCCAGTAAAAGGCAAAATTGTGGTTTTCTTTGTTGTGTAGGAACTGGCTGCTTCTTCTGGTCTTTGATGCTTTATCTCATCCGAAGTTCTCCTTGTAGAAGTAGCAGGTTCTTAGCACTGGAGTTGGCTTAGACCTCTTGAGACATGACTAAGCTCAAGAGTGTCAGACTAAGTAAGCTGGCAAGCAGGCAAAAGGATTTACACCTTGTAGTTAGCCAAAGGTGGTAGGTGGCTGGAGGAGAAGGTGGTGGTAAGGCTTTCAGCACTTCCTGCGTGGCAGACCATGGCACCTTGGCACGGTGTGTGGGCAGACTCATCCAAAAACTCTTCGGTTCTACTCATTCCAAATCTTGGATCTACTTGGCCTCTTTCTTCATGATGTCCATCTATGCAAAGTGACCATAAAGTGATAGATGAGTGTCAGGTTTTTACTGTCACTTCCCACAGCTGTAACTGACCGGGTGAAGTTGAAATTTATGTTATGTTTTCTTTGCTGGCAAAGTCAACATGCAGAGATCCTGCCCCCTCCACCTGCACTTATGCTGCTTCATCCCTGGCTGCTTGTTCTTGTCCCTGTGTCACCCCTTCACTTGTTTTGACACGATTGTTTGATAGGACTGTGCTAAAAACATATGTGAAATGGTTTGAATTAAAAATACTTCTCATCTGGTTCTTCATCTGGCCTCATAAATAACTAGAACTGTACATCTGGGAGAGGAGGGGAGGCAGTGTAGGGAGGAATGGACAGCTGGGGAAGGATGAAGGGGACCTCCTGGAGCTGCCAGTGCTGCTGAGATGGAAGTATCAGATCCTGTGTTTGTTAGCTAGTGCTTCTGCCCATTCGGAGAGGCACAGACCAGCCTCAGCTCTACCAAATCACTCATTTGAACGGCACTCTGTAGAGCAGGTCCAACACAGGACTTGTTCAGGAGCAAATTGTTCTGAATAATTTCAGTTCTTCCCTATTCTTTGAGTTCTGTGTTTGTTGTTTTCACTCTAGGATCAAATCAGGGAAATAGTTACCAACTGTATTTTCAAATAAATACATAATTTCTGAGGAATTAGAGGCAAATAAGATGTTTTTTTGTTCTTTCTGACTTCACCATTTGATATTTAAACTACCTATAATACTTCCCTCTGAGGCAACTAATTAGTGCATGACAAAAGAAATAGTCTGAACAGGAGCCCTCGAAGAAGAGGTGAACATTAATCGTGTGTGTGAAGCACTTCTGCTTCTGGGGAGTGCAGAAATTGTCCTTTTTGACTGGGTTATTTTTTCTCTAAAGATGAGAGGAGCATATTATAATACCAGGCACAAGGTATCTGAAACTGATATGCCACAAGTAGCTAAATATAATATGGCAAGTGTATTGGTATGAACTAGTATGTAATCTCTGGATTGCATCCCAACATTTCAAAAGGTCTCCTCACTTCCACTCTCCATTTTGGCAGAGAAATAAGAAGGCATGAATAGGAGAAGTGCACAGACAGCCTGTTTTTGAAATGGCAGGTTTATTAAAAACATTCTCTATCACACACATTGGAAACACACTCAGCAGATTTTATTGTAAATGAAAGATTCAGTAGACAGTGAAAAGGGAATAACAGTCAATGTAGATCAACCATTGAATTATGAGAAATAGTGGGCGAGTTTCCACAGCAATCTCCTCACAAAACCCCAATATTACTCAGCATCATCAGGTTCCAGTTGGTGTTCAGATTGCCCTTAGGATGAAGCATGTAGTTCATGAGCTTGAGCTTTGGGTTTATACATATTTACAGTAGAACAACCTACAGATTACAGGACAGGACACATTAGCACCAGTGCTTATGGATTAGGGCTCACATTGCCTCTGCCACTGCATGTGCATGGTACTGACACTACTGAACAGTTAGGTTAAAAAAAGGTTAATAAATCTGGCACTTGGAAGGCAAACTGTGCTCTGCAGTGACCTAGGAATTCTTCGTGTTATGTATCACACTTGAGTGCCTGTCTCTGAAGGCCGCCCATCAGAATTACCTCAACGTGCTTTCTTGCAGAAATGCATCCTTTGCTTCACCTCCACTTGAAGTGTTATTTAGTAACATATGTAACCCCTTGAGATCAGGAAATCAACGTGATTTTCTTACTGCTGTTCTAAAACTAAGCACAAATTCTATATTTAGTGAATATTAGACAAAATTAGTATCTTTAGCGGTTTTGGTGAAACATTTTCACATAGCAAAAGATCTACGTAAATACAGTGTTCATAATTACTGAGATTCACAAAAAAAAAGGCTTTGGTTAGAAAATCCAAAAGGGTGAAATAAAAAAAACTTAAAAAAAGGAAGCCAAAGGAGTGTCAAAGACTATGTTGGAATCAAATGAGTGCAGAATAAAACAGTTGTCGTCCATTAGTTAATTTTTCAGTATTAAAGTCTTCCGCCTAAAGAAGCCCGCGTCTCTTGCAAGCTGTGTGCCTTTCCTGACGTTCACAGCTGGTCTCCTAGCTCCAGTACAAGCAGAGTGGCGATAATCCCACATTTTCCTGTTCAAGGCAAAGAGTCCCTCTTCCAGCTGTGAGGTAGAGATTGGGTATCAGGTCACTGGGGTGTGAGATACCACTGAGTGTAGCAGTTACACATTTGTTTCTAGTTCATTTATTTCAATAGTGCAGTGGTCTTTACTGGTGGATTTCTTAGTGTGATTCTCCACTGGACTTTCTTCTTGCTCCACTTGTACGGGTATGTGATGCTGAAACCCTTTCACTGTTTCTGGTCCACGAGATGCATTCATGGTCTTCACACAGCCATTTCTCTGGTAAGCCACAATCTGATGGATGTTAATAGGCTTAGTTTCACAGATCAATGGCACCTATGTGAAAAGCATTAAGATTTGGAATACTGCCACTGTTTGCTGAATACAACAGGAAAGGAGTTTCTCCTTTGAAAGCCTGTGGTCTGCTTTACATTCACCAGGATTATCTAGGGCCTCCATAGACTTCCAGGACATGTTTCTTATATACACTAAACCATCTTTGCACCATCTGGATAAAGTGAAGGTGTCTCTAAGTATGTAAAAATAAAAATTCTGACACAACTCAAATTTAACTTATACCCACAACAATAACTGCTTGCATCAATAAAACAACGTAAATAGGGTAGATAAAGACTAGAATTTCAGTTTGAAAGATACGGACTCTCAGTGACCAGTACACTGAGCTTTGGGCAGCGCTTGCTCTTGAGTGCAATTACATAGACCAGTAAGTATTTGTTGTTGCCTTTCTTCTAACCCAATAAACTAACACCTGTATTTTAAGATTGCACCATTTCAAAAGAAATAGAGGATTTTATTGACTGATTCATAAGTTAAATATTGAAGTGTCCTTTAAATCAAACCAGAAGTTCTGATGGGGAAAGTAAGACGTAAACACTGGCAGAGAAAAGAGGTGGGCTCACAGCTGAGAAAATTTGGCCATTGAGTATACATTACTAACTCCACACATTATGCAGCCAAAACATATGGCAGACTAATGGTATATTTTAATACCATTATAGAGCACGATGCAAAGAAAAATCTCATCATGGATGACTAAATAATCCCTTAGGAGAGATTTTACATTATTGAAACATCTCTTCTTGAGTTCTGAGCTCTAAATACAGCAGTGAAATGTCAGGAGGCCTGTGTTATGCAGGAACTCAGATTACAATTCTGGCTTGTAATGGATGACAAACCTTACCATTAGGTTGTGTGTTATTTTTTTTGTAGCTAGCTGTATGTGTAACCCATATATTCAGGCTTAATCCTGTCATCAGTAATTACTGGAGGTGCTAAGTACCTCAGAGGATAAGGCCTGTTTTTCTATATAAAATTTGAAAGAGCAGGAATTTTAAATCCATGTTGCAGGATAAGAACAGGATTTACCAGAAAAACTGTCTGTAAAATGGGAGAAATAATAATAGAAATAAAACTTTGCTATTAATACTGTTGTCCTTTGTAGAATACTACAAATGATGCACAGACATGAAACATGCTTTGTGAAAATCAGTCCTGAAACTTTTCTGCATAAACTGTTCTGTCTTTGTGGAAGAAAGGTAGTGAGAGTGTGCCGTGAGCTGAAATGGTTGGAGATTAGCATCTCCAAGCACGATGAGCTCGTGGAATTAGGAATCTCCTTTGTCAAGGATTTGAAGGGAGAGCACATGAAGGAGTTCCTGGTACAAGGAAAGACTGAATGATGCAAACCAAGGAGGAAAGAAAAAAAGCATAGGTGTAGAGGGAGACAGGGGCAGAACACAGAGGTAAGTGTGGTGTGTGGAATAAGATATAGAGAAGGAAAAACAAAGTTGTAAGGAGGGACTTGTATTAAATGTAGAAGATGAGAATGAAATCAAGAATGGAGCAATGTGCTTGTGCTAGTCCAGAAAGGAAATTATTGCAATGATAGCTTCAGATTATGCTAACACAGAGGCTTGACACACCCGGGGTAGTTGCTTTTCTCTGAGCTTCTTGAGTATTTGTGTGTAGGGGGAGGTAAAGGTATCTATGAGTGTGTATATGTGCAACCAATAAGCTCATTGACATTTGACATAAGACACTTGTCACCCTGCTCTGTTGCTGGTCACATTTTTAGAAGAAGGACGATTTAATGGCCAGTCAGGAATTGGGTTCTGAGTGTGAGACTCACAGTTCCAGCACCTCATGCATTTGCAGGACACTGCAGTTGCTTCTCCTGCTTCCAGCCCCAGTGTGCCAGAGACACAGCTGGCTGGCAAGCTTTGAACTTGAGTGGCTTCGTGCATGACCTCATAGAAAAGGACCCCTCCACCCTCTCTGGCTAAGCAGCACATTGCCCAACTCTTTCCTCTCTCTGAAACACGTTTTTATAAACTGGATGAAACAAACGTGGGAGGCTGAGAGCTCGCAGGTTCTCTGCCGTAATATGGCACACGCTGGCACGCCCTGGCTCATGGCGCTGTTACCTCATCACCGTCCTTGATGAACTCCTTCCGGCAGATGTGGGCCATGATCCCAGCAGCCAGCGCATCTCCCAGGACATTGATCATTGTTCTAAACCTGTCTCTGGAAAATGAAATAGTAATTGTAAGTTGTTGGCTCTTTGGGTACACTCTTATGCCTTCATCGCTGCAGTAATTATCGCTGAAGGCCAGTTGGGCTGTTTTTATGAACTAACAAGTTTAGAAATGGTAGTAAGGAGTCTGGCACAGGGCAGCTACTAGTTACTGAGCTGCTCAGTTGGGTTTTCCAGCCTTTTCAGAGCTCAGTGCCCTGTGCTGCCACATGCTTTAATTTGTAACTGAGCTAACTAGAGCAGCTATGCCTCCCTATACATGCAATCTGATTCAGCACTAAAAACCTTTAACACAGCAGATCAAGACTGCATTTATAACCAATTTTTACGTTAAGGTCCAGTACTATGGCCTGATTTGGAGGCTGGTGCTGCAGATGTCTTAATACAATAAAAGTAGAGGGCAACCAGTACAACCAGTACCTTGAATTAGTTATCAAGGTCCCAATCTCAGCAACCAAAGTGCTAGTTTAGAAAATTATTGTATTGATAGAATGTGCAGAATACAATCAAAACTATTCAGAAGAGTGCTAAATAACTACACTCTCCAACGAAGCAGGCACTGACCATATTTAAGTCATGTTCATTTCTGAAAAAGCTGTGGTTGCTGTGGCTACCAGCGGCTCTTAAAGATTCTTCATTTTCAGTTATCATTTTTTCCAATTTAAATTTTTATGCTTGACAGTACTTTGTATAGATACAGTTTCACTATTTTTCATTTATTCATTTATGGGATCATTTCTTCCCTATTTACACCTTCTACCCACTGTCTATAAAATAAAACTATTACAATACAGACTGTAAATACACAAAAGTAAGTGGTTGTCATAGAAAAGCGCTACACTTCAAACAGCTTGGAATCCATTAGTTAAAACTGACGAGATTTCAAATAGATGATATAGCTTTTAAGTCTGAACTATATCACATCTTTTCCAAGAAAAACATACACATCTGAAAACTGTGTCACGTTGGTAACTTAATTTATAAATGTGGGTTATAAAATGGAGGTTCAGAAATCTCCAGATGTTTGGCTTATTAAAGTCAGAAACAGTCCAATATCAACACTGCCCAGATTTCTGATCCTGTATCTTAATATAGAAAAGAATTGAAACTTTGTGCTGATTTTTTTTCAGATATTTTAGGCATGTTCTCTGTGCATGCAAATGTTTATGCAGTTGCTTGCCTAATTAGCATGAAAGTTCCTGCATGAAAGGTTATTTGCCTGCGCAGTTACCCAAATTGTATCTGCAGCTGCAAGTAACTTCAGCATATTATATTCAATATATAGAATATTCATGAATATTTCACAGCCTGCCCCTAGATGTGCGTGTTGACTCGAGGACCCAGTCCCTTATGCTTGTTTGCTGAATCCGTTTTTCTAATTCCTGCTGTTCTGATTTTGGGTTTTGCCTTGAGGAAAATTCCCACAAGAATACATTAAGCAGGGAAAAATACTGTTACAGCACATATTGATAGAAGTTCCTGTTACACATAGACTTTTTTTTTTCCCTTGGTTGATCATCAAATTTTTATTCTTGGAAAGATATTATGGGCTGTTAATTTTGGATCGTGGAAAGCATCAGCTGTGGTAGAGAAGCAGCTGTATGAGCAGAGCTCAAGAGTTTGCGTTCCCTTTTGGGCTCTGATTAACATCTCTTCTGAAGATAGAATGTTTTTGAGGAAACAGGGCACCACCCCAAAACTCTTAAGCAAATAGATTGCCTGGGACGTTGTTTGCCCAGTTCTGTTCCATGTTTCTGTGTGTACAGAGCAGTCTGCACTACGCGTGAGGAGAGCCCCACTGCACATCACTGGCCTTTCTCCACTCAGAGGCCAACCTGCTGCTAGTGGCGTTTCTGCCAGTGCAAACACACGAGTCAGGTGTTAACAGTGGTATTTTAGCTTTAGATGATGTTATTAAAGATTCAAAACTGAAGATGCAAAACTTAAGACCTTGTGTTTAATAAACTAGCTGAGAAACGTTTTTATTTTCTTTTTTATATCTCTAGGCACTAGCTACAGGTATGAAGTTCACATACATGTTATGGCTACCTAAATGAGTTGTAATACCTGCAGTGCATTGTAATGGGTATTTCAGTCTCGTGAGATCATCTAACCAGCCTTCTTTAAGCATTCTTCATACTCCAGTACTTCCAAAACTAATATTGAAAATATTCATCATGTCAACCATGTTGACACTTTGCATCTGCAGGCTCTTGAAACCACCAAGTGCCGAAATATAGAAATATACTTTTTGTATGAAAGGTCATCTGCAAAAGACAGAAAATTGGGTCTGTTCCTTGCTTACTTTTTAATACCATCTGGAACTATAGCCTGAAAAATTTTCTTGTCTGTTGTTTTGAAAAGTTTTGTAAGACAAAAAGAAGCATAATTCCCATATACGCTGGAAGACTTACTGGAAAAACAATGAAATGTTGATGTTGCAAGAGCTGGGTGAAAACTGAACGATATAGAGGGAAAAGGCTTTTGTAATACAGCTTAAAATACTTTGATTTTGTTGTGCTTCATTAACTATTGTGCTTCAGTGACTAGCATGAGAAAGGCTGCTTTATTAAAATCTGAACTGCCATTCCCAAGTTTAGGTGCCCACAGCAGAAATTATTTATCCTTCACAGAAGAATATTCCTGATATTCCTAAAATAAAATATGCATAGAACACAACTCTCATGACTAATAATAATAACAATAATAATAATAATAATAATAATAACATTCTATGACATTGAACAGGAAAGTAAACAATTTCTTCTCACAACTCTTCGTACAAAAAAATCATTGGCTAAAGTTGAATAAAATGGAATATAGAACAGAATTGACTTGTAACACATTTTTACCCAGAACCTTGATGTAATGAAACTCCACTATATTAATGGAGATATATTTTATATAGATTAAGTAAAAAATAATTTGGACTGTTTCCTTGTGGATGCATACACTAGTTATTTAATAATTGAAATGCTAATGAACTACAGACCAATATTTTACAATTCATCTTCCTAGACTATTCCAAATTGTTTGAATGATTTATGGACATTTACATAAAAGTTAAGAGTTCAAATAAACCACTTCTTACAAATTATTAAGGTAGGTCTTCTCATGGGTGACAGGAATCTCTTTTTTATTTTCAGTGTTAAATTTTAGCCTCTGCCTCTGCTCTTAAATCCTCAGTGATTAGAGATGCAGCAAAGTTAACTCTCTACAGAATGGCTGCGTTTGTAAAACATGGCTCTGCGCAAGGGACTACAAATTGCTGCTGCCTGTCTAGCACTGAAATCAGAGAGGGCAGAATTGCATCAGGATCCGTGACAAAAGGACCATTGTTAGTCCTGATGCAGTGCACTGAGGGGTTAGGTGCAGGTTGACTATCTCATGGTTCTGGTTACAGTAATAGTAGCTGAATACAGCACCAACCATCACTGCACTGTCATGGCTGGGTCAGGCAGAGCGAGTCTGGTACCTGTGGTGTGGGACTACATGCTTTAGCTCTGGCTCATGCCTCTTTGTGGAGTGCTCACTGAGATGATGATGTCCTTGAAGTGTCAGTGGGCTGATAAGCAGAGCAGGCAAACCACATTTCCTAGGAATATCGTCCTCTTGTCCTTGTCCAAGGCAAGATACCAGAGTTGCACCTGACAGACATTTGTCTGGCCTGACCTTGAAACTTCTCATGAAGGTCATCCTCCAACCTGGCTAGGTGCAGCCACATCCATTGCCTGACTATCATTCTGGATAAAAATCATTCTTAGGTTTTCCTGTGATCTGACTTAAGGCAGTTACTCTGGTCTACTTCTTCATCCTCCCTCCCTGTGAATGTGACAAACAATTGATCACTGTCGTCTTCAGGACAATCTTATCTGTATCAGAAACTGCTGTGGTGACCTCTTTCAGCCTGCTCTGGTTTTAGACTAAAGGAACTTTGCTTCTTTAGCCCTTCCAGGTAGGTCATATTGTCCAAGTCTCATCTAGACTCTCATTTGTCTACATCTTTTTTCAATATAATGCCCACTTTAGCAGAGTATTTAATCTGAGGCCACATTAGCACCATTTCAAGCAAAATAATTACTTCCCAAGCCTTTTACTTCCCATGGATATTTGTATTACTATATCCCTGGAGACCATTTGCCTTCTTAGCCATGTTGCCACACTGGAAACCTCAAAAGCTTGCTGTTACTTACAGTGCCCAGTCGACAGCAATAATCAATGTGATGTCGTCTGTCGGGAGCCCAACCGAGGTCAGAACAATGACCATTGTCACCAGGCCAGCTTGTGGGATACCTGCAGCACCTATGCTTGCAGCTGTTGCTGTGATACTTTAACAGAGAAAGAAAGGAATAAGCTTTACCAGTGATGGGTTGCTCTGCAAGAAACCACGTTTCTACAAGAGCTTTCCTAAACCATAATCCTTCATACACAAGCCAGTGCACAGAAGTGCCAGTGTTTTGTGGTTAGAAGCCAGGTCAGAGAGCAGGAACAGGCCAAACTGTCTGCCCAGTGCTAATTCCCACCCTCTACCTTTGCAGCCTTGGCACTGGTGGGGCAGTTCTGTTATCTTTCAATATCACAAGTGCAGAGAAAGGGGCAGCCAGGCTCTGGGCTTCTCTGAGTTATGTCAGCTTCTCATTGTTCATGACACCATGCAGTGCTATGTGCCACAAATCTGCCAGCACTCCTTGTTGCCACTTCACCCTTGGCAGCAGAGCTCCCAGCAGACATCTCTGAGTCATCATGGGCAGTTCCTGTGCCAGGCAAATCCGCAGCTGGCTGTGGCTAGGCCATTTAATGTCAATCCATCACAAAGAGGCTAGGCCAAGGGTAAAGAGGCTGGGCCAACGGTGAAGTCCTTGCCTAGCACATGGCTTTGCATGCTTGGATCTAAATGTGAAGCACACGTGAATATGACTGTACCTCTTCAGTTTACAGAAAGTATTTTTACTTGACCTTCAGACCATTTTTTCAGCCAGGCAAGCAGAAATGAATGGGAGACCAGGGCAAGAGTGGACCTGGCAGGCTTAACATTTTTTCATAATGCTATTTTTAGGGAAGGGATTTAATTCCTTTTTCCAGGAGCAAAAGTGACTGGATATATTCGTTTCCGCCCATCTGGCCACTTCCAAGAGCTAGGCCATCCAGCAGAAAGACATAAACCAAATGTTGACAATTGTAAAAGGATGACATAAAGCATATACACTGATAATCCACTGCATTCATCAATCCAGAATTTCAGAGCTTTTGGCAAGCAGTTGTCTCATCAACCTCCCATGATGGAAAATGAGGGTAACAGTATTCACCCATATGGAAACTGAGACACAGAGATATCCAGTATCATGCTCACAGCTGTACAGTGCACCAGTAAAGCAGCATCAGTATTTATAACTAGAGCCCTTTCCTGCAATAAAAAAAATACACATTTGCATGTGGGTGTGATGGGGAGTGAGAAAGATTTCAAACTACATTTTGAAAGTTAGTTTTTATAGCATCCTAATAGCATTGTAATAGGCAGAGATAGATAAATAGATAGAAAGGAAGGGACAGAAGCTCAGTAGTTGAATAAGAGATAAATATAATGAACATTAAAAGGTTCTCCAGTTAGTGCTATAAACTGGCTAGGTGACTAGAACTGCTTCTGCCTTCTAAGGCAGCCACAAGCTCAGGCCACAAAGTCTCATAACTTAATTGGGAGCAAAATTAGGAATGTTTAACTAAGATTGTACAGGCAAGCTGCTATTCCATTGATTTTTTACCTTGATGTTTCTTCCTATAATATGCTCAGTTGATGGGAATAGGATCTTTATTCTCTTTTTCTGCTACATCTAGGTTTGCATAATCACATTGATATAAACTGTCAACCTGGATTTTACAAATTATGAGCAAAGTAGACTGATTATTTTTCTAACATTTTTTCCCCTCTGTGAAATACAACCTGACACTGAGAAATATTTGAATTTCAAATCTCCAGATGCTAAAGTGTCAAGATCTGGGGCAGGTTTGGCCCATAGAATACAGCTAGAATTTGGCTTCAGATATTCAAGGTACTGAATCCACTGTGATTTCCTATTTATCCCTTTGTATTGTAAGTCAGTCTTTTTATTTCTTTTCTGTTCTTGTATTTTTCCAATCTTTATTTGTATTTTCCTTCTACCGTCTTTACTTCTACCTGGTTCTTATGTTCTAGCACTTAATATGGGCAGTGAAAATAAAGAAATAAAATAGGGTTCTGCTAAGAGAAAGTTAGAACTTATCTACTATCCATTTACCATCGTCCTTCTTCTCCTTAATTTTTTCAAACCACAATTCTCTGCTTCAAGGTGTATGTAATGTCTGCCCATGCTCTGGGCCATATTTTGTGCCCACAGTCTAAAAATATCCACAAATTCAAAATCACAGAAGACTAAATTTTAGCACAGGGTCATTACAATAATTTTCAGAGAGAGAGACAGCCTGAAGGAAGAGCTCATATGGGCACAATTTATTTCTTCTGCTTCTAGTCTAACCAGATCTTGCCAGAAGCCCATTAGCAAACCTCAGCTGTCATCTGGGGTTAGTTTCAGGACTCTCCTCCTCTTGTCATGAAGGTTTTGAAGACCAGCAGAAGATGGGCAAGGCCCAGGAGTGTAAAGGGGGCAGTGATGAGGTCACTGGGTGGGTAGGTAAGTAGATCTCCAGTATTTTGCACAAGGCTCTGACTATGAGGAATGTTTTTCTAATAATTTGTTCCCTGCTGGAAGCCTGCAGGTTTCAGTCCCTCAGGCATTCTCTGGCAGCCACTGGAGTTATTCTGGCAGGAATTGTTCAGCTGGATCTTCTAGTCTTTTGGATCCATTACAGACCTTTCAAGGACAGAGCATGCTGCTACAGCACTCTCTACCCACTGACCGCATGGTTGTTTATGATGTTTTCTGCTTTAACAAACAGCAGAGAAGACATTTAAAAAACATCTGAATGATATGACATCTTGATGAAAACCTGCCCCTGACAGTAGCATCTGTCCTCCTTCCCTGTTCCCCTACTCCTCCAGGGTTTGACAAAGAGCTTCCTAACACACACTATTCCTTGTATTTGATACAGGACTTCTAGTTTGAGAGTTTTTTAAAAACTTTTCCTCTCATGTAAGATGCAAACCAGAGTTAAAGTTAAATTCTGATGTTAAAAATAGTGTTTTAAACACGAATAGTAGTAAAATGTTCCAATCCTAGTCAATGATCAATGGGTAGTAAAAATCAAAAGTAAAAACTAGGCAGTTAGCCTCAAACAGAAGGAACAGTACTTCTAGGGAACAGCCCCAGTACAATTCCTCTTTGTAGAGTCCCTGATCTCTGCATTACTTAAAAATAACCAAAAATAACCATCCCACGAGGAATGCATCCCTTTGATAACAGCGATGATGAGTTTTGTTCTGAACACTGCTACATACAAGAATGTGTCAGACTCAACAAGACAAGCGAATCGCAGTGTGTGGGATTTGAGGTCTATACCTTATCGTAATAATCTGCCCAAAGTCCAGCTCATAGTTGTTTACTTGCGCAATGAAGATGGCAGCCACCGCCTCGTAAAGTGCCGTCCCGTCCATGTTGATGGTGGCTCCCACAGGCAGCACAAACCTCGCAATCCTCCTGTCCACGTGGTTATTCTCCAACAAGCACTTGAAAGTGATAGGCAGTGTGGCTGAGCTGCAAAACAGCAGAGAGAAGCACACATGGAATTATTTTGATTTCTGGGAACAGAACAAATTGTAGCAAACCTTCTCCAGGCAGGGTCAGTTCTACACTAACTATGAGCACTGCTTTTCATTCCTTGGTCTGCACGTGTAACTCACGTGCCGTGTAACTCACTCCTTTGCTTGAGGGGGATTAAAGATAGTTACATGTATAAATGTTAGAGTTAGTGCAAATTTTGCTTCCCCAAAATTAAGAATGTTGTTCTCTCTTTCCCTTTTTCTGAAGAAAAGGGACAGAAATCCCGCAGAGGCAGCACGCTCCGAGTACACTGAGTGTTGTGCACTCAAACGCAAAACAGGGGCAACACCCTGTGCAGCTTATTAGTAGAATCTCTGAAGCTGTCGTGCACTCAGAGTTTCTAAAAACGTTTCCTTCCGAGCCTTCTGAAATAGAAAGCCATTTGTAAACAGCAAGTGTTAAACCAGGGAAATGTATAAAGTGAGAAAGGCTCTTGACTGTAAGGAAATGCTATGGAAATGCCCTTAAGGATTGTCCTGGTTCTCACAGCATATTGACAGTAATTAGACAACCAGTTTAGGCAATTAATTATAATGGTAGTGACATCTTATAAGAGATTGGAATGCTGCTTGGGTTAAACTCTAAAATATCCCAGTGGGCAATGGCTCTAACCAAGAAACTCCCCCGTTTGCCACAGAATGCATTAATGCAGTAACGTCCTACCTCATCCATAAGCAATTTCTTATTTCTGGAAGGGGTTAGGCAAAGATCTTTTATCAATAGCATGCCTGAAAATAAAAGCTACAGACCAAGCTCCTGTATTCAGGAAAACATGATCCCATTTCTGCTCTGGAACAGATCTGCCCATGTCCCTTGTGTGATCATATAACAATCACATATAATCATAGAATCACAGAATCCCAGACTGGTTTGGGTTGGAAGGGACCTTAAAGATCATCCAGTTCCAACCCCCCTGACATCAGCAGGGACACCTTCCACTAGACCAGGTTACTCAAAGCCTCATCCAGCCTGGCCTTAAACACCTCCAGGTCATATAATAATGTGTACATATGTAAATGAGATATAAATATGTATGTGTGTGGAATGGTATGAAATGGAGTGGAATGGTATAAGACTGTTTGACAGGTATTCATTGTAAATTGAATCATAGAGTCATAGAATGTTGTCAGTTGGAAGGGACCCCCAAGGATCATTGAGTGACCTCGTACAAACTTTAACCCTCAATTTCATACCCTCTAAAAAAAAAATTGGATTTTTGTTTTCATTAACTGAGACAATTAATTAAATATTACCTGGTTTCCTAATTTTCAATCAGATGCATGCATTATTCAAGAAGCATTTAGACAATGGCCTCAGACATGTGGTCTGAATCTTGGAATTGTCCTATGCTAGGACAGGAGTTGGACTCAATGATCCTTGTGGGTCCCTTCCAACTCACAATATTCTATGATTCTATGATTTCTAAGTAGTAACATACTTAAACATGGTTATCTTTATATTTATATTATAACAGCCTTTTTGTAACATTCTGCATTTTACCATACAGTGTCACATTCACTGATATGTCAACAAAAATTAAACTGCATTCAAGTGAGTGAGGGGTTATTTTTTATGGCATGTCAGTTTCTATGGAAAAAAGTAATACCATTGAAGAAAATATACAAACAGTAAAATATTTCCTTGTTATGATACTAATTTAAATATAGTGCTCAGTATCTGAGACTATTTCAATAGATGTAAAATAGCAAACTCCTTCAAAATTATTTCACAGTTGCCTCTTTAAAGGGATAAGTAATTATAGGGGAAATATTGGTATCATCATACTGAGATATTTAATGTTCTGTTCTCTTGTGATCTGCGTGCCCCGAGTCATGATATGTAGGCATCTTTTCTCTAGTTTGGGCAATTCACATTGCTCAGTTGCTGTGTGTTGTGATCTGCACATCATCAGTGTGGCTCTGATATCTAAACCGTATTTATAATGACCATTATCTGTTCTTAAAGGCAGATAACACATTTGATCTACAAATTCCTTCTCAGTCATTACATGTGACCTGTAAAATCACAGAGAGATCCTGAAAGCTCTGAAATCATAACCCTAAGTTTGCAGGAATGTATTAGCAAAATGTTTCCATGAGTAGGAGTTGTCATGTTGTATTTGTGCAAGCTGTTGTTTGAGGAAAGTAGCAGTGTTTGGAAAGGAAAAGTAGCTTCCTGAAATCGAAACACAAAAGAAAAAAGACAAGTCTATGCTTTCATGACAATGTCTGTTTTCTATAACCTTATACAGTCTGACTGGTGAATGATTTACTACAAACTGGCAGTCACTGCCATGAAAATCTGGACAAAAGTAATTCTCTAAGTATGCAAATAAACTGAAAGGGAAAGGAAGCAACAGAAATGAAATTATCTCTGGTAATGGGTATATTAAACTTTTTCATTCTGGCAGTCCTAATATTTAATCATAGAATCACAGACTGGTTTGGGTTGGAAGGGACCTTAAAGCTCACCCAGTTCCAACCCCCCTGCCATCAGCAGGGACACCTTCCACTAGACCAGGTTGCTCAAAGCCTCATCCAGCCTGGCCTTGAACACTTCCAGGGAGGAGCAGCCACAGCTTCTCTGGGCAACCTGGGCCAGTGTCTCACCACCCTCACAGGAAAGAATTTCTTCCTCAGATCTCATCTAAATCTCCCCTCTTCCAGTTTAAAGCCAGTAATCAATATTTACTCTGAAAAACAAACACAGCAAAGCATAAACCCCCAAACTACACATTAGATGTCATTTCTCTCCTGGGCATGGCTATAATTTTTCATGCATTAATTTGTGAATGACTGAAATTCTCTTATGTCTTGTTTACCATAAAATGTTTATAAAATAAAAGGGTGAGGCTGGGTGTCATAGATCATGTAGAACTGAAATCCCTGGTGTAGCTGCAACTAGGAGCAGACTGCCACAGCAGCACTTCTAGATGTTCTTAGCCGTAGGCATGGCCAGGAAGCAATTACTAAACTTATTATTCATCATTTCCCTTGCCTGCAGCTACTTCAGTTGTGGAGGGTTACTTGTTTTTAAAGATAGTCTTTCCTTGGCCATTTGGCTTTTCTGTGGCAAAACACTGTCTAATTTCTTTGTGGGAAAAAGAGGTGAAAAAGGAAATCTTACAAGCCCTTTCCACCTTGCCCACACTTTGACATACCAGAATTTTAAACTTTGTTTGTGAGGGCAGAGAGCTGAGCTGTGAAACATGTAAATTTTAACTGATTGACATCTTCTGATTTGGTTGACATGTGACAAAGATTGTGCAAAACAATCACGTAACACCAATGGCACAACCAGCAAAATCTGTATCTATTTCCACTGTAAACACATGGAATATAGGACATTGTTTTTGCAAGAATTCAGCTTTTAAACTTGTGCATTACCTCACAGAGGAGCAGGTGCTTCTTTCATTTTAATTTTGTGTTATTAGAAGTAAAATTTCTAGGGCACATAACTAGACATTGGGGTTTTTTTTATTAAATATTATAATTAAAAAAAAAAGGCAGAATATAAGTGCAATGATGATGAAAAATATTGTGTAAGATATTGAAAGGAAGCAAATTTCCAAGTCACAGACTCTTGTACCTTCCTAGCACAGGCAACTACTACACACAGTCTCACTCAAATTTATGACACCACATCTTAGAGCTAGTGGACTGTCTGGCCTAATTATTTCTATTGAAAGACTTCTCAGAACTCACTGTTCAGATGAGAAATTTAATTTATGAATCTAGATGAACACTTTTCAATTTATACTAAATTTGCTTTTATTGCATTTCTCCTTGCACAAATCAGCCCAGCTGTTAAAACACGTATTGTTAGAAATCAGTTTTATCCCCTCTCAATCTGAATTGACCCAATCAGAATTTTTAAAGTCTTCTCTTACAAGATTGCTACTTTACATCCCTGATTGCCCTTTTGGCACCTGTTTCAATCTGAATGAACTTTTCCTGAATATAAGGTGACAAAAGTTATGTGGAGTATCCTAGGAGAGGTTGTCTTGTTCAATGACAATTCATTTTTATTCATAACGTATCATCTGGCACATATCAGAAAATATGTGTTTTATTTAACACTTTGGCTGTTGGTGATTTAAAAGTGGCAAAGAAAAAGAAGTTCTTACTGTCATTTTTGAGTTTTATTAATATATAATTTCAATGGCTGAGTTTTCAATGAAAAACATTCTCAAATAAATCCTTTAATTTGTCTTTCCCGTTAAATTAGGCAAAGTTTGTTTTGAAAGCTGCTTTATCTAGTGTTAAACAGTGGAGCAGTAACATGAAAGCCTGACATGTAACATTTATTAGAAGAAAAAAATACTCTAAAGCACTGATCTTAATCTGTTAAGTCTTAAAAACTGTTCTAAAGCTTTCAGCTAAGAGGAGAGGTATCTTCTCCCAGCACTAACTCTGACAATTAAAAATACATTTTTAGAGTCTTATCTCAATTTTGGGATAAAATGCTGCAGCTGCAGAGACTGATCATAAGCTCTTGCTGGATCGGGCCAAGCTCTTACTAGTGTGAACCACAAAGACAGCTAGTCACCATGGAAGAGCAGCTGTTCAGCCTGCTCTGTTTATCTTATCATTCAAATGCATTTTGATATTTGCTCCAAAGTATCAACAAACTGATCTCATCTCCCTTTTGCTAAATCTGCCTTTAATTTACACTGCGCAATAGCCAAGATCTTAATGTTTCATAAGCAGCAAAACCCTTGAAAAAAAAAAAAGTTTTATCATTTGTCTTCAGAGAAGATGAAAATTGCTTCTTTGATGGGATGTAGCGCTGAGAAGATGCTGCTTTAATTCAGTAATGATATAGAAATATGACCTAGAAAAATAAAATTCCCTCATGCCGTTGGAACGAGGAAAGCTAAAATCAAGAGGAATTTTGCTGTAGGCCAAATACTGCTTTTTCAGTACAGTCAGAGGTGACAAGATGAGGAGAGATGTCGGGGAAAGACAGCAGCAAGTCAGAAATCCACTATGTGGCCAGCTATGTGGCCTGAACACCAGAGAGCAGGGCAGAGTGGGCGATGGCAGCGCGTGCTGTCCACACCGCAGTGATGCAGCAAAGAGGAACTGTGTACGTTGCTACGGGTGCCTGTTCCCCATCCTGGGGCCAAGGGTTTGGCTTCAGGGGGTGGCTGGCCAGGTGACTGGTGCAGGGACTTGGTGCTGGTCATAGGGATTGAATTCATTGAGTTCCAAACGATGCACCAAAGGAATGAGAGATCTTCTTCTCTGTCCCTGCCTCTCCAGTAATGTCTGTGCAAACCAAAATATTGCTGTGATTGGGATTTCTGGAGAAATATAAAGGGATTCAGAATGGGGTGCAGAACCTTTCACTAAAGGGAAATGGGTTGAAATAATGTTCAGATTCAATAAAATCACTGCCATGAGACAGCTGTTTAGTGGCTTTCAGGTTCCCTTGTGTCACATTCTGGGGTTTTGTACATGTTTTTTGTTGTTGTTCTTGCAGTTTTTTAGCTTAAAAAGAAAGCTTTCCACAGGTGCAGACTGGCTGGAATGAATATCAGGACACTGGTCTGTGGTTTTCTTTCTATATGGAGATGTAGACATGAACTGACACAGAAACATCTGCAAGAAACACATCAGTACTTAAAACCAACTCTTTGTTCTCCTCTAAGATGATCTGAAAATCCAATACCCACATTATGAGTGTTATATAATGCCCCTGTGGCAAGTATTATTTAACCAAATACAGATGTGCTGACTGTCAGGAGAAGCAGCTCTCCTGTCCAGCCCCAATTATTTGTGCATGTTCTTTTGGCAACAGCTCAGTTATGTGCAGTATCCATTTGTTTCAGTGTAATGAAGGTGAAAAGTTCAGCTATCTCTAGACAAGGCACTGCTATTTGAGCAGAAAAACATTAAAAACCATGTTGGGCCTGTGTTGGATTTGCAAAATATACACACTAGTAAGAAGGGGCAAACAGAGCTAAATCCATCTAAAATGTCCAAGCCCCAAATCTCTAAGTTCAGAGCCTTTCCTCAGGACTCACCTTAACTTTGGTGGTGCATTAGCTTCTGACAGGAAAGATAATAAATCTCTTCTGGTAGTAAGTCCTGCTGGTGATTCCTGACAGGCTGAGCTGCCAGCTGGTGCCAGAGCTCTGTCCCCACTCTACACCTTCTCTGGGCCTATAAATATGTAATCATTCCTTGCACAGTGGAAGGGGAGGGAGTGCTACCTTAAAGCGCTCAATATCCCTTCATGATTGTAAAGTGGCTTGATACTCGCAGAGCTAGAGACAGTAAGGAGATGAGATCCAATGAAGAAACAAGCACAAGCCCTGAAACTTTCCAGACTAGTAAAGGACTAGTAAATCGGTTATAAAACAAAAATGCAATGCTGATGCAAAATAGGAAAAATTAAGAAAAGTAATCTGTTTTTGAAAATGGAGGAATATGTGCTGATCTTTTAAGTCTTGATTAAACCTCTCTTGATTCTATGATAAAGGGACCTACACTGGTGAAAAAGTTGTGGTTTTTTGTTGCTTATTAACAGAAAAGAAGAGAAAGGATAAACTCTTCTATAGATGCTAAAGGTAAAATGAGGATCAAAATTTTCTCTTTTTTTCCTAAGAAGAGAAAAATTCAGACTAGATTTCTAAGAAAAAATATCTTTTTTTTTCTAGAAAAAAGAGAATTAATGGAATGGTACAGATTAAAAAACCATGAGTTGTCAGCAGCTGAGTTCTTCAGAAACAGAATTCTTAGAGGAGCAGGGCAGATAGTCAAGTGTGTCAAATGTGAACCTGACGAGCCTTTTCCAACATCTTTGAGTGCAAAATTAGCATCTTACTTGAATCTGGGGATGTGATGACATCTTAAGCTACAAACTTTTTATGTTCTAACAAAAAAGATTCCCTTAATTATTTAAGCTCAATTAGAGTTTAAAACACTACTCAACACATAATTTTTTCTTGACTTTGTATTTCACAGTATGTTGCTCTTTATAGGTCATTTTGGAGCAAACTGTTATGTATGAAAACACACTGTAAAATGAAATACAGTGGAATGCCAATACCTTTCAACTGTCCTGGAATAATCATTCCCTTCTTTATTTTAAGTCCTATACATTCCTTCTGCTGTACTCACTCCTGCCCTACCCACTGTATGTATATTCATGTGATAGCAGCCATCTTGCATTTGACCTTCCTGCCCCAAATGACGCTGTCAGACTTTGCTAGAACAATAATGAGCCTAATCAGGACAACGGGCTGGGGATAAAAGTTTTAGGCTTTTCTAAAATTGGGCACAGGTCTAGTAGAACTTAAGTTTTCTCTTTTTCATTGTCTCTTCAGTAAAACAGAAATTATTTCTCTTTTAGCATGGATGGTAATTACTGCATTGAGAAGTCATGTTTTGTAACAGAAATACATTTTGCAGAAGATTATAGCAAAAATGAACGACATTAGCTAATCTGAGTTCAGGGAAGTTCCACTGTTATTTTTCCATGTGTTTATTTACTTAGATAATGCTGTAGAACAGTTCCAGATTTCTGCAAAACTCACGTCATTATTTATCAGTGATGATGCCCTATGCAAAGCCATATGTGCTGATTACATAACGGCCCTTATTAGACTATTAAAAAGAAGTTATTTAAATCAATATTTGACTACTCTCCCAGAATTTATCTGTATATCATTCCTGCCTTTTCCTTCTCTAATCCTACCAATTACAAACTCACTTTATTTCTAAGTGGGTCACTCCATTGTAGGAGAGATTATGTTAATTCTTCCTCCATTAATTTGGGAAATTATAGAGAAAAATAAGATTAGAGGCACAAGGGATAAGAAGTTGCTACAATAAAATTATCTGAAACAATATATTAGTCATCAGAGCTCAATTTATTATAGCAATTTTTATAAGATGGAAGAAGGAATCAGTATTTAAATATAACTAGATGGAGTACTCCTCAGTCATTATTGTTATTTATAATAAATATTTTGGGGTTAATAAAGCCTTTTAATTTTTCATTATGTTTCTTCAGAAATAGATGTTCCCAATTTATCATTGATTATGTACTAATTACTAACTTGAAGTCTAAATTAAGTAGATGAAGGCAGGTGTTTGTTACTAGCTGTCATAATTTCAAAATCTGGATAAGAATTTAGTATTTTCCAGTCTCTCTGTAAAATAACAATAATAATGTCAACAATCCAAAACCAAAAATGAGATAAAAGGAAGGGATCTTTTCCTTTCTTTAGCCTTCTTCTTTTACAGCTGGCAGTAGAAATAATAAAGATGTAAGATGTGCTAAAGAGACCCATTTACCTGGCATTTTCTGCTTGTACTGTGGCTTTTATTACTGCATTAAAAGTGGTAGGTGTAGCTGCTCTTATTACTTCACAGTAACAAGCCTCCAGCCACAGATGCCATGAAACTGTGTTTTCGTGATATTGGCTGCGTGGAAATGTTATTTTAGTTGTCATTCTTGTCTCCACTCCATGCGACTCAATTCCAGCCCTTTCAATCACTTCTCAATGCACCAGTTTATCCGTGTTGGGTGTCATTTTCATAACCAGTTCACAAGCTGTTTCCCATTTTCACTGTACCTTTGTTCAGCTATGGTTAAAACTCATTGTACATCCTCCCTAAAAAGGATGCAAAATATATTATTCCTT
Organism: Antrostomus carolinensis; assembly: GCF_000700745.2. Lineage (NCBI taxonomy): Eukaryota > Metazoa > Chordata > Aves > Caprimulgiformes > Caprimulgidae > Antrostomus > Antrostomus carolinensis. The sequence goes on from NW_010322778.1 coordinate 52,207, forward strand.
GAGCAGAACAGCTAAATACTTTTCCAGTGCTGCACAAAAGCTTGCAACCACAGCCTTTTCTTAATGTACCATGAAACAAAGACTCAGATGAGTAGAAAGGGTAAAATGTTTCCATATGACTGAACTAGAAGGTTCTCCACTAATACCGAAAATTAATTCTGGACAAAGTGTGTGTCCCTTATATATATTCACTTTGGAGAAGCACAATGTTTGTTTTTATGGAAAAATACCCTTATTTCCTTTCTATTCCTCTAAGAAAAACCATTTTACTCCAATATTTTTTAAACTGAGGGAAAACAATCTGACAAACATTATTGTCAAAAGGCTCCCATGCATAAGTTCCAAATGTTGAGAGAAACATCTTTTACAAATATACCAGTGAATCTGACACAGGCCATTGTCCATATAAAAATATCTCTGCTCCAGTACAACTCGAGTGTGCTGTTCCCAACAGAAAGCTGTTGTAAGGATCTAGCAAGTAGTTTGTTGCATCTGTCTAGAAACCGTATAATACCTGGAGGATGTGGCCAGAGCAATGAGCAAGGCTTGAAGAATCCCTCTGATGAAGACAATGGGATTCTTCTTGGTGATGAAGAAGTACATCATTGGCAGAATAAACAGCCCATGCACCACCAGGCCGCAAACCACCGTGATGGCATAGAAACCCAGCTTCTTCCCAATTGCTGAAGGGTCATCCATTTCTAAGATTTTACCAGCAATTAAGAACACAATTCCGAATGGAAAATACCTGAACAAAAAGAAAGAGAGTCATTATTAGGAGACAGCCCCCTTCCATCAGTGTAAGATAGAAAAGCCTTGTCCTTCCAGTAGCAGTGCACAGCCGGGTTCTGCTGTCTTATCAGACTAAGCCCCTCTCTCACACTTGAGGACTGTGCCTGAAGCACTGGCTTAAACAGTCTTTTATGTGGGGTACTCCTCAGCACAGCTGAGGTGCTGATCAGGAATGACTTTAAAATGTTTTGGTTCAGAAGGCTGCTCTGGCTTTTTAGCTTAAGGCAGGTAATTTACTGGGGAGAGAAGGAATGAATCTTAAGCTCTGCTGATGTGCTTGTGCTCATGTAAGTCTTCATGGATTTTAGTTGGAAGCTGTTAAGTAAATGTTTATGTTGCCTTTGGAAGACATAGGAGAAAAATCAATATGCATTAGACATGCTCTTGGACTGCCCAAGAGCTTGATTCCCTCTCATCCTTCCAGAAATTACTACCCCCTTGAACTCTTCTAACCAAGCAATCATTCCCTGACCCAGCTCAGACTGGACCAGGTAGCTGGAAACAAAGGCTGAGTGCTGGTAGTGGGATCCCCCCACATCAGGCTGAGCGCTGTCTGGGGACCTTCTGAAGGGTGGGATAGATGCTAAGCTGATAGTTTTTGTTGTTGGCAGTCACCTACTGTTCCCCTGATCTTTGAGGCAGGTGGGTTGGTAGGTCTCGCTGGCTCCCAGTGTAGTTTAGGACTGTCCTGAAGGCTTTTCCTATGTGACATATCCTAGGATGGTTCATTGAGGGCTATTTCGTTGACTTGGAGACATCCCAAGTGCCAAGTGCTCTGGGTACATGAACTCCCCTGTGCTGTTCAGTGCAGAGATAGCCAAGCTGGCAGCAACCACACTGACAGTACAGTTATGTCAGCAGAAGAGCCCAGCCCTCTCCTGAGTGAGCTGAAGCCAGGTTAGGATTTGTAGTGGAGCAGTGCTGTAAGGGGTGGAAGTATCTCACCATGCTCCTCCCTTGTGTGGCCTGGATGCACTATAACCCCTTTTGGCAGGCCCAAGGTTTGGCAGTGCCCCTGGTGCATACAGCACACACTCACCCAGCTATACCATCTTTCATTTTTTGGGATAATCTATAGGGTGCATCTCTCAAAATGACAGTACAAGCCAGGGATGGGATGTGTGTGTACGTATCTTCCTTCAAATGCTGAGGCCCTGCAAAGCTAAGGATCATTCACCCTCTTTTATTTCCTTGGAAATAAGTTTACGACAGTTCTGCTCATCTTCTTCTGTTGAAATTATATTACTCTTTAAAAAAAATATTGATTTTCTTACTAAAACAGCTACTTACCAAACAGCAACTGCCACTATCTTCATGACAGATTCATTTAAACACTGGCAAAAGCTGACCAAAGGAACGCCACTGTTCCCCATTCTTCCCAACATTATACCTGTAAACAAAGGCATTCCAGTTCAATATTTCAGGTACCTTCATGCAAAGCCCCCGTGCTTTTCTTCCCTGTTGTAGTTCAAAGTAAACTAAATGGGAGATGACTGGAAGAATATAAATCTTGGTGCTGTATAAACAGACATAGTGTCTGAAAATCTCACCTTACACAACCATGAGAACGCTGGGGAGCCAGGCCACAGCCTTGTGCTTTGGCTCCATACAGGGCTCTCTCCCCTCACTCGGGGTTTTTTCATTTGCAGTTCCCTGAAAGTTTCCCTGTGGTGGTACAGACTTTTGTGCTGTAGATTTACCTGCTCTAGTAGAAAGCCTGTTTCCTTCAACTCTCTCATAAAGCCCTGAGATGGATTTACCTGCTCTGAGGGATCCATGGAAGACAAACATAAAAACATGTTTCGAATGAAGGAAGCTGCCTCTGCCTGCAGTCTGCCTTACCACTGCGTGCTGCATACAACTTGGCAGCACCCATGAGACACTCCTGGGTCAAAGACAGTACTGAGGTTTGTTCTGATAATGGGGATTAATATGAGGGGTCTCCATCCTATTTTTAGTGGATACCTGTCTACATAGAATCATAGAATGGTTTGGGTTGGAAGGGACCTTCAAGATCATTCAGTTCCAACCCCCCTGCCATCAGCAGGGACACCTTCCCCTAGACCAGGTTGCTCAAAGCCTCATCCAACCTGGCCTTGAACACTTCCAGGGAGGAGCAGCCACAACTTCTTTGGGCAACCTCTTCCAATGTCACACCACCCTCACAGTAAAGAAATTCTTCCTAATATCTAATCTAAACCTCCCCTCTTTCAGTTTATAACCATTTCCTCTTGTTCTATCATTAACTGCCCTTATAAAACATAATAACAACCAACCCTTGTAATCAGTCAGGCTTTGTAAACTTGGGGGAGATAAGGAAATGCAAGTTCATGCAAAGAAAAGCCAAACTGCTATACTGACTAACCAGCAAAGAAGAAAGCAAAGAAAACCCATTTATGTGCACCCATCACTCAGTAAGGAAAATAATACAGCTCTGGGATATGTCATCTAACCATATATTCTCCAGACAGTGTTAGTTTCCAATAATGCATATATAGAGACATAATTTTCCTATCTTATTAATTTTCTACCATCACTCCCTGAAAGGATTGTAAGTGATCGAGTTAATTTCTCAAGGAAGCACTTCACAAGCTCGGTGCACCAAGTGCGACTGCTTCTGAAGGGAGTTCCATGGGGAAGCAGGGGGCTGAGTGGAGTGTGTGCTGCCACTCGCTCTGGATACGCAGTGTTAGCCTGATACCAGGCTTTGGGCGGGAGCCCGGGTTCTGTCCCTCGGAGCCCACGTCTGTGCTCGTGAGCCATGTCTCAGGCAGCACTGCTTCCAGGGCAACCCCCTCCTGAGGCAGGGAGGGAGGCTCTCAGCTGCCTCACCCAGGGATTTCACAATAACAGTGCATTCAGTGTGGGTTTGTAAGCCTGTTAATATTCATCTAAGCTCTAACTTTTAGGTCAGAAAACAACACTCCTTTATTAAGCATGTTGCTCATCTCTGGTAATAGGACATTAAATATAGTTCAGCTTTTCTAGCCTCGTTGGTGGGAATTTTACAAGAGTCTTGGCTTCTAATTCTGTATGATGCCAAAAGGAAGAAATGCCTTCTTTTTCATTTTACAGGAATAACTGAAACTTGCTCTTTAAAACACTGTCCTACCTAAGCATGTGGCTATTGGTGGGGACAGATGGGGCAGCAGGCAGGACTGGGGCCTTCTTTCTGCAGTCCCACCATACTAAGTTCCATTTCAATGCAAACATTTTCCTTGTACAGAATAAATAATGTGTGCTCCTCCAAGAACAAAAGATCAGATATCTCAATGCTTAGCCACTTGTGATCTCTAACAGAAATTCCTGCACACTGTATGAGAAGAGGTAATACAACTAGTCACAGCTGAGCCCAGCATCAAAGCTCTTCACATGTCTTGACCTCACACTCTGCCTGTCAAATGTTGCCCATTTTAATGCATGGCTGGCAAAGAAGTCCAGTCGTTCATGCACAGGATTTATTCCTGGACTGAGATTAGTTTAGCTCCCACTTCAGGAAAAGGAAAAGACAGTTAGCTCAAGTCTAAATTCTTGTCCCTTTATGCAATTCTGATGCTATTTGAGGACCTTAAAGAAGCTGTAATAAAAACTCATACCCACCCTGATGCTGTTCTATGCCAAAATGATGTAAAAAGACCATTCTGCAAATAAGACTCAGTCAAAGTGAGTAAAACTATTACAAAGCACCAAGGCCTGCACACCTTTTCTTGCAATAAATAAAAACTTTGGAAGGATGCTCTTTCTTCATAGATATTCAAGCCACATGTCTTCTGTTCAATTGTTTTAATTTTTGGGGGCGGGGGGATGTGCAGAAAGCTGAAGACAGTGATAAATGCTTGGCTGCATCCTTTGTTCAAAATGACTGTCTGAAATAGTCACCAGCAGGTGACAAGTTTTGAGAGTTTAGTGTCTCAGGTTGGTTTGTGGCTGACACAGTCATAGCTGACCCAGCAGCTGGGGCTATGCTCGGCATGGCAGTGCTGGCAGTGTATTTTCTGTACATCAGCCAGGAAGAAACCAGCTCTCTGCTTCCATCTCTTGAGCCCCAGGCCAGCAAGACTTAGAAGCATGGTAAAAGTATGTCCTGGTTTTTAGCTGGGACAGAGCTAGGTTTCTTTTTAGTAGCTAGAATAGTGCTAATAGCTAAGTGCGAGCCAAGCGAAACCACCACGAAATAATACATTCAGTTCTGGGAAAACAATGAATGATCTTCTATACTCAGAAGTATAAACATGCCCTTGATCCCAATAAACACATGTAATTAATTCATTCATAGCCAATCCTTTTTGGCTGGAATAGTGTTTGCTGTGACATTGTACATTGGGAATTGACTATAAAATATTACAAACTGGGGCACAGTCAATTTCCAGCAGTGTTGCATGGGGAATACCAACCTCTGGAGAAACTAAAAAAAAGAGACACATCTGCTAATTCCAGACTTGATTTTTGATCTCTTGTGCTGGTATGAACCATAATATACTAAATACAGTCCAAGATGTTATATGGAACTACCTCTCCTGACTAGATTAACTTCCAAGAATAAATTTAAATGAGGAAAATGTAATCAGTATTTTCTTGTAAAAATCATCAGAACTTTATGATTAACTATGGTATGTTTGTTTAAATTCCTGCTTCCAAATCCATAAACAATATAACACACATGGCACCAATGAGTTCCTTCAGCAAGTAACACTGACTAAATTAGCCAGACAGAAGCTCTTAGAGTCCACTGTGATAATCTACTAGATGGTATATAACTATCAGCATTGCAAGATGGCAAAAATAAAATAGAGAAGTTTCAGTCAAAGAGAAGATCCACAGATTTAAAACTGATAAAAAAATATTCCTTTGTAGCTCACTTACACTGAGGCTCTTTGTCTTAGTTGGGTTCTTATAGTGACAGTTATATTTGATGTTAATCATGTGGTAAAATGTGACTAAGAATGGGTAAGAACAACAGACAGGGCAGGTTCCAGGGCTAAAGTAATTTTCTGCCTGGTAAGGGGAACTTTATCCAGGGAGTTGGTTTGGGAGCAGGTTTTGCTTGGACTGCCAGCTGCAGGGGTGAAACGTCCGGCCATGAGAGCGGGAAGTGTCTCAGCCTGGTGCCCCCTGAACCAAGAGCAGTGTGGGAAGTTCTTTGTTCCTGTCATACAACACCTGGAGCTCTGGGCATTAGAAGTGTACTGACTTCTTGGGTTTTGGAAAGAAAGTCTGCTACAGACTTGTTTACTTCAGAATTTCTTGAAACTTTGTCTGGGATTTTTGCTACTGTCCAGAGAATGAAACAGAATATTGGCAGGGTCTGACCTGGTATAGTAATTCCTACCTCTAAGGACACTGTATAAGTGTTTCTTACAGTCAAGAATAAATGGTTCATAAATAAAAGCTCAAAATAATCCAGAAAAAATTAAAACAAAAAGAATGTAAGCACATGCATAGAAAACAGAACTGCATGGAACAAAAGTAATCAAGGATTTTGATTATTTACCTTCAAAAGGTTGGCAGAACACCTCTGTAACAGTCTTGCATTTTTCCCCACAAAGTTTAGACAGAAGCAGTTAAAAAAGGTGAACCAAGAAACCAAACAACCCAACCACTATCTTTTTCTCTTAAATGGATACTTGGATTATTACACACCAAACATGTCTGAAACCTACCCATTGTGGCAGAGAATATCACAATCCCTAGCACATTCATGCCGTCGCTAGTGCCTGGTTCTGACTTGTAAATCACTTCAGGAGGGGGAGTGATATCCAAGGCAAAATTCTGGACATGGGATCCATTCTCATCCTGGACTCCATATATTATAATGCGACGCGTGGTGCTTTCAGATGATGCTTTGTTAGATTTAATGATGGGAATACTCCTGGTGCGATACTGAAAGAAAACAAAATCGTTTTTATTATAATATCCCAG
>NW_010322778.1:58949-92034 GCF_000700745.2 Antrostomus carolinensis
GCTCTGTTTCAACAAGGCTGCATGTTAAAGGGACAAGCGTGAAAAGAAGAATGACAGCTCCTGTCCCTACGCTGCTAAAATCTGTAAAAAGAGTTGAATTTTTGGAAAAGCATAACAAAAGCAGAGTTTTTATAATCAGACCCTTGTGCAGCAAACACATTGTCTCCTGAAAGAGCTGCTTTCCTACAAGAAATAATCAGGAATAACTCCCTAGAGGTTCTGAGTGCCCTTCTCTTTGCCTCACCAGAGGTGAGGTTCCCATGAAATATTCCCCCAGGTGAAATAAATATAGCCATGCCTCTTGCTCACTCAGAACTTTTAGATGAGGTTTTCTGGCCAAATTCCAGTCTGAGTAATTAGATTCTTTCCAAATTCATTATCTTGTGGCTTTATTTGGACATGGTATTCCGTTCTTCCTTTGCGCAGTGTTACTGTGCATTCTTAGAGAGATTCCAGGTACTCTGTGCCTGCAGTCCTGTGCTCTAGGCATCCTGGCTTAAATTGTTCTGCTTCCCTACAGCACCCTTCTCCCTCAAAGATCCAGGCTCAGGTGGAGCTGACATAGGTGTGCATGTCTATTCTCTAGTCACACTGTGCATTTTATGCTTGTTTGTTTTGCCTTCAAGGCTGCTGAGGCTAATGGAAAGGGACTCACTAACTCCTAAATGCTGAAGGTATGTACAGTATCTGAACTGATATGCAATGTCTGTATCTGGATTCTGTTTTACAAAGATACAAGTTTTATCTGATGCTGGCTCATCCCTCTCATCAGTGGTAAAAGGAATATAGCCACTTACCTGCTTGAATGTGGCCTCAACAAGATTGGCTGGAAACATGTTCCTAAAAATGAACAAATAAAAGAATAATTTCTATGGAACTGGTAACAACTTCTGTTTACTGTGTCTTGGGTCTCCCACGATAACTTAGTTATTTACCCTCCTAGAGAGCAAGGGCTGGGCGGTGGAGAAGACTGCCACTCTCTCCCACTCGTGCCATACAGCTGTACCTGACTGAGCAAGGCTCAACAGAGAGACAGTTCCTCAGAATTAAAGTTTTGGGACTTGCTTCTAAATACCTGGACTAAGAGCCAGGAGCTCTAGTTTCACTTTCTGGCTCTGCTGCAGTCTCCATGTTGTAACTGGGGCAACATAATTGCTATCATTCCCTTCCACATCTGCTACCTGGGGAGAAGAATATTCCTTTATTCCATGTGTTATCTTCCTTACTTAGATAATGAGCTGTTCAAGACAAAGTCAGTGTTCAGGGATATATTCCTGAGACTCCTGGGTGCTGTAATCTACTTTGGGATTTCTAAGTACCCCCGTGAGGTGACTCATAAACTGTAGCACCTCCTAATACATTTTCATCACTGAAGTTATAAGTGATGTAGACTTTGCAGTGGTTTGGCCAAGAACAATTTTCTTTTCAAAAAGAGTATCTCATTCCTGATTAAAACAATTGAGATGAGAGCTGCACAGTCTCTGCTAAATCTTATTTTAATATGGTTCCCAAGGCTTCAGAACAAGAGTTTGAAGTGAGGCCAACTGCTTCATCTTTGCTCACAACTGAGCTACAGAGGAAGACAATGACCATACCCTCTGAGATCTGCCATGAGACTGATAGATTTTTAATTCCAAAAGGAACTCTTGTTGTCATCTTTTCTGACTTTCTGCTAATTTATAACTTCTGTTTGAGCTAGATTAGTACTTTGCAGACAGACATTCAATCCTAATTTGAAATGGTGAGCACACCCTCTACAGGCTTCAAAGAGGAATCATAGTATAGTCGGGCAAAAAAAGCTAAAGTCACATATTTCCATGCAGCATTTGGGAATCAAGATTTGTGTGATGATTCTAATAGGATCACTTTCAGAACAGATTTATTTTCAGCCCAAAGTTCTGAACCTATGGGCGGAAGACAGTGACAGTCTATGACCCAATTATATGCTTTTATATACATAAATTTATGCAAGGAGAAACTCCTGAATTCTCCAACTAAAAGACTTTATTCAAAAATTCAAACTTTATTTTATTCAGCTCAAGCCCTAAGACAGGACAACACTTAAGTGAAAAGCCCATTCGCATTCCAAAAGGAATTTATATGTGTGTGTGTGTGTGTGTGTGTGTGTATATACCCAAACCATTCTATGATTCTATAGAGTTAAGTGCATGCTGAAATGAGACATCTTCCAGATCTGCTTTCCTCTTTGCAGCAGCAGCGTACACCTGCTGCTGATGGAGTCACAGCAAGAGCTGTGCAGCTCTGCCTTAGAAAAAACAATTTTACTGCTATTTTAAGTGACATTATGGTTGCACTTAAAATTACGAGGTAGAATCTCAGTACCATCAGGCACTGAGAGCAATTGCTACAAAGAGATAATTATCTTTTTCAAGGTGAAGCAGAGGGAGAAGAATTTTAATTAAAGGGTAGTAGTAGTGTCTAATGATTGAAGCAGAAGATTGAAAACGAGGGGGTTTTGTTGGCCTGCTGTGTGGGAGTGGACAAGCCACATAAAGGCACCATTGGTCATTTTGATAAGGCTGTTGCTTTAGGGTAAACCAGCATTGCACAGACAAGATAGGAGGTTGAGATGCAGCATTTTATTTATTCTTCTTTAACCTTCCTGGCCTTTCCCTGTCTCAGTGCAGGCGAGACAGTTCAGATTATCTGCTCCTTGCAGCCTGACCTGCTACCTGGCATTCCCGCAGGGGAACAGCGTACGCTGCACTAGCTGTGCTGTACACTAGCTGTGCTGTACACTAGCTGTGCTGTACGTAGCTGTACGTATGGCTGTGCACTATGGGGATGTGACAGCAGAAGACAGCAGCTTTGGCCATATAGAATCATAGAATGGTTTGGATTGGAAAGGACCTTTAAAGGTCATCTAGTCCATCTTTCCATGTATGGAAATTATCATAAGTTAGCAAGGTTTAGTTAAATGAATGCATTCCCTTTGGACACACTTTCATTTAATTGGAGTGATTTAGCTTAAGACACTTAAGACAGTGTGTAGTGATGAACTTGGCAATGAACACTCACTACACCATTGTAAGCAGCGCTGTACATCCGAGTGCTGTGCTGCCATCAACAGAGCTTTCACCTGGTAATAACAGTGCAAAGCATCAGGTTATCTCTGCAAATCATCCATAAAGCTGATGATTCTCTGGTTCAAATGTTGAATCTGTAGCCAAAGCAAGACACAGACAACAGCCAGCTGCGCTTCGCTTTCCTATCAGATGCAGACACAACCTTCTGCCTGAGCCCCAGGGGCTTGGCTGATGCAGGGGACTAACTGCAGAACAGCTGGATGGAGCTGGACCTGGGAAGATGGAGAGGATGTTTATAGGAGGGGGAAGCACTGGAGAGAAAAGATGATCACTGCCTTCTTATGCTTCATAAGGGAATTCTGCTTCCAGATTGTTAAAAGCTTCATTACTATTAAATTGTCTTTGTTTTATGATTTGAGATGATCAGATGAAGGTGCTTTAGGGGTGCACAGTGATTGTGCTCTGACCTGCTGAGTGAATGTGAATTATTCTGAAAGCATAGATCCACACTGAGGATTCCTGCACAGCTCTGAATATGAATGTCACATATGAGCCATAGCTTTACAAATAAATATGAATTTAATTGCTGATGATTTCCATTTTCTCTCTTAGTTTTATAGTCCTAATTAGTAGAATTAAGAACAAATTAAGACTGCTTGAGAAAGGAAATATCATATGGTTAGTAGCTAGATTAAATGTTAGACAAATTTGAGGAGGATTAAAGCATTTTGTTTCTTTATCATTCTTTATCCTACAGGAATTACAACTCCCTACTTAATACTGGATGCTGGAATCCTCCCAATATTTTTTAATATATTATGTTCTGTGATCCAGTCTTTGAGACTAGCCTTACCAAAGTTACACAATTTATCTAGTGAAGGGCTGACCTGAATGTGTTTGCCAGAGCTTTGGCTTATTTTTTATTTTAAGCTGGTTTACTTGGATTGAAAAAATCCTGTATTAGCCAAAATTTTGTTTTGTTAATTAAAAACATTCAAGAGAGCAATTTGTGGACAAGAATTCTAATGGACTAAAAAAACATAATGAGAAGAAAGTATCAAACTGTCATCTAGAGCTGGAGGATGACTGAGAGTGTGTGTTGGTTCAGTCAGGCCTCTTCAGAAACACCTGAGAAATTCTCGCTTCAGGGGTGTGTTTTGCTGCACACTGATATTTCCAGCCATGAGCTGGAAGTTTGGCAGGGATCTCCTGGGAATGTTTCAGAACAAGGGACTGAAGTGAGACTGGCACTGGGGGATTTGACTTTTTACCATGGAACTGGGATGAGGAGGGCTGGTGAGATCCTCACTGCTGCCAGCCAGCCTGGCTGCCTCTGGGCAGCCCTCCTGTTGGTGGGTCTCTGTCCCACCAAACCTGAGCACTGGGGAATGCTGGCCAGGGTGGGAGCTCCAGTCTAGCACAAAATCCAGACACTTGCACTTGCCCAAACACATTACAAAATTAATGGCAGGGTGTTGCAGCCTGTGGATCTCTCCTTGTGCTGCTCACCTATCTCCCAGGCATCCAGCCTGCAATCAGACTGGCCACTGCAGATCTCTGCTAGCGTTACTGCAGTTGTGGACAAGATAAAGATCTACCCATATGGAACTGGTATCAGGATCGTAAAGTGAGGCTGTCTCTCTACTCAGAACAGGCACTGTAGTTATCACTGACATACACTGAATTAAAGACGCTATCAGTACTTACCAAAGCAATAATTCAAACTGAGCTACTCATTGCTGTCACCACCTGTAAATGCTGTTGTGTTTATTCAATTAAGAGAGCTAAGCAGATACAATATAAATCTAAATTTCCAGCATTATTTTCTGATTGCTTGCAAGACACAGGACACAGTAATAGTGCAGGAAACTTAAAGTGATCTGGGTTTCATTTCTCTAGTACAATCAACATTGTCTCTAACCTCAGTGGCACAATTCAGCATTCCTGGCAAATATAATTTCACAAAATAATAAGGAATTAAATACAGTGAATAACATTGAGTGAGGCTGGTGTGGAACATAGATAAATTTAGGTCTAAGACAAGGGTATGATTGTAAAACAGAAACTGAGACATGGTTTCTGGTTACGTAAAAAATTAAGAGCTAAATACTCTCTGCCCTGAGGAAAAACATTTCCCAGAGCATCTTCCGCTTCAGGAATTCTGCCAGACAGAGCAGGAGTGGTCAATACAGGCTAAAACAGTGAATGTGCATGAAACTCCAGTATCAGCTCAGTGAACCTTCTACAGACTGTGAACTATCGAGGCACAGCTGGCACAGGACGCCTGGCCTGCACGTGCTGTGAGAGCAGCATCTATGCACAAGTGACCTACTAAACACTTTCTTTGGCTACGTCCTGCTGTGATACACAGGCTGGTTCATTCTACTAGCAAATTTTGGAGTCCTTCCCTAATTCTGTATGGGATAAGAGGATTCAGACATAAGGATGTATTGAGTTAGAAATGTGCATGTATGACTAAAGGCAACATGTGTTCTGCAATTTGATAGCCATGGAATTAGAAGACAATCCTGAAGACTTGTATCAAGTATAGACAGCACCTGGTCTAAGGAGCAACTCTGAGGGTGCAGCTTCCCAATACACATAGGACTCCTTAGCACCTTATCACTGCCAAAAGTGGGAGATCCTCTCTCCTTCCCTATTGTCTCTCAGCAATTAACCCACCAATTAACACTATTTGCTCGTTTTTGCTCCCCTACTATTCTTCTGCTTTAGGAGAGTGGATTGTGTTAGGAAGCCATTTTTCAGCTCGGGCTGTGCCTTGGCACTGCCTTCAGGACGTGGGAGCCCTCTTGCTCTCTTAAGGAGGTTGCTGACTCTGAGAACTATGGTGGTGGTGCTACTGGGTTAGCCAGTTTGATAGCTGCTGGATAGCTTCTATTAGAAATAACAGACCAAATTCTGTTGCAGTTATACTGAATATCTGAAACACTCATTCTAAGTCCTGACTACAACATCTGTTAACTCAAAGCATTTTAATAAGAAATTAGGCCAGCTGCTCTAGTGTAAGAGCAGCCACAGCCACAGCAGATGTTGTTTCCTCGACTCAGAACACCCATTCCCTCTGGGGCACTCTGTGCTCTGCAGCAGCAATCTGATTTTGCTCTCAGACTCTGATGTTATCAGTACCTAATCCCTGCCACACCAGACAGTCTTTGGCTGCAGTCTCCCCTGCTGTGGAATTAAAGCCACCAGACTGGGTTTTTGCTACATATGTGCCCTCATAATATTTTATTGGCCTACATTTGTACTGGGCATAAAACACCTTTGGACACTCTGCTCTCAAATTTGAACTAGCATAGCTGAGCTTGCAAGAACATTGTTTTAATACTGAGTATTTAACAGTATTCTAGAACTGCAGAGTTTGAGATCTTACCCTGTCACTCTATACAGCAAGGATACAGAGCGAGTAAAAATGAAGTCTGAGTAGCTTGACATGACAACTGTAAAGTTTCCAGGTTTTTCAGCTGTGCACAAGGATGAACAGCACTGTGGTTCCTATTTACTATAGGCTGAGGTCCTTTTCAGTGATATTATCTTAGTCTCAAAAACTAATTTGCCTTTGCTGTGCTCTGAATGATTTCACAATCAGCCATGTAGACCCCCTGACTACTGTCACTGTACCACATGAGCCACAAATCCTGTCCTTAGTCAGGACTGATGTATTTCAGATATACCTATTTCATGTATACATCTGAAATACCTTCCTGCTGGTGTCAGTGGGCTCCACCAGGGTTTTGCACTCCTGAAATCAAGGGCAAAATTTAATTCAAATTTAATTCAGCAATACTGAACAAATGACCTATCTCAGGGCCCATGGGAGGATGCATCTTGCACATCAGTAGTCACCTACAGTGCCTCATCTCATTTCTCAATATCAGTCTTACTACCTCCTGCTAAAAGGACCAAAGGAAGCTTCTGCAGAGTTAAGGAACATTTAAACCCTCATTATTGTGGTAAAAGATACTAATAGCATGCAAAAATTACTAATCAGGTCTAAGCCATTTTGTCTTGCTTGGATTTTTTGCAGATCAGAGCGGAATTCATATTGTCAAATAATTTTGCCAAACACATGGACTTTTTATCTGTCCTGAGGGTGACACTGTTGCATGGCCTTTTAGTTCCAGTAAGGGATCTGGAGGGTGAACCTCCTTAGCCTACTTTTGAAAGAAAAGGTCCTGACACAGCCCCAGCAGGGCTATGGCCTTCTGAGAAAATCATTCTTCAGAGTGGAAGCACAGGTACCTCACATCTTTAAGAATCTTGAAAAGACTGAATCATATCAAAGGTAGCATGACAGGCCCAACTCATTTCCACTGGGTTTCAGCAAGGCAAAGTTATTTCATAAAAAGTGTATGTTTATGTATGTCAGGGGGATAAATGATTTACTCCCCTTTAGAGCTGAAGCTTCCCTAATGCATTTTTAAGTCCTGGCCCCCACGCACCTCCTTCTCTGCGACTAAGGCCTCCTGATCAGAGAGCAGAAACTGCTTCATAGTCCATCGCCCCTGCATTGTTTTAATCATGGAATTAACTTTTTTCCATGTTGGTTTCCTTTTGTGACAAACAGGAGCCACACATTTAGGGGCTTCAGAGTCCTTTGTAAATACTTGAGATTCAGCTTTCCATGTAGCTTGACCTGCTTAAAAATTAACCAGAAGTGAACAGCTGGTCACATTCAGCACAGAACAGTGCTGGCACCAGGCTGGTTTTGTGAGATAAAAGAAAACTGGCAATCTGAAATGAGTAAAGAAATGGTAGTTTTTTATCTGCTCCATAGGGGGACAGATAAATATTCCTGTCATAGTACACAGTGCCTTTTGGCAAAAGATACATGAATGTAGAGCAAAAAGATACATGAATGTAGGGCAAACTTACTAAAATGTTCTTTCATAGTTTAAACCCTGGATCATTTAATGCAGTCTTAAATATCTTATTCTGTGTATATACAATTCAGTCTTCATCTGTAAATTTTTTAAAGTGTGATTTCTGGTTCTGCACAACCTGGGCTTTTTCCAAACTACAGCAGATATTGGGTCTGTCCTGCCCTATTTTCAAGAACCACAATTTCTCTAAAATAGAACTTAGCCCTTAGCTTGAAAAGAGGGAAAGGAAATTATTTTAAAGAGTGCTCAGGATTCCCATGAAAACATAAATCCTCTACAGTGTTTATATCCTCTTCTAACTATTAATGTTATAAAAAAAACGAAAAACAGCCCTCTCTTGGTTAAGCCAGATTGAGTTTCCCGGTACCTGCTATTAAATTGGATGTAATCCTGAATATTCAGTGGTAAAATGCTCTGACTTATCCTTCCAGTAAACTTCAGAAACATACAAATTAGTGTGTCATGGGTTAAGGCATGATTTGATCCTGACTGTATTCCCTGAATTGTTTTATTTGGAGCTTTTGAACTGAGTAAGCTTGCGATGTTATGCTGCATGATTAGACTTGAGAAAGGGTATGTGAACCCTGCACTTGCTGGGTGTCCAGATTTGCACAGGCAGGCAGCCTTATGTAAAACAGGAGGGTGAACCCCTAGTCTGGCTGGGATTTATTTCCTCATGTGAATTGTTTATAGTGTTCGCTTGTTTTTATCTCATCAGCCAAATTTTGTTTCCCTTAGCGAAAAGAGCAAGTAGCATGATTTAAATTACAACAACATTTACCCTTCTAAATCAAAGGTGTTTTGATAATGGCAGCCGTCTGTGGTGGAAATATTAATTGCTAATGTAAGCAGTGTGGTCCTGAGTCATTTATCTTCTTTTGCAAATGTTCATCCCCAAATTATCGTCATTTTCTATTCTGCTTGTCAGGTGAATATATGCTGCGGAATTAAACAAATCTAATATTTTAAATTGAATGCTATTCCTGTAAGTACATCCCATTTTGTCCCATATGTCCCATACTGGAGCAAGTCCAGAGGAGGCCACGAGGATGATGCGAGGGCTGGAGCAGCTCTGCTGTGAGGACAGGCTGAGAGAGTTGGGGCTGTTCAGCCTGGAGAAGAGAAGGCTCTGGGGAGATCTTATAGCGGCCTCCCAGTGCCTGAAGGGGCTTTGAGCAACCTGGTCTAGTGGAAGGTGTCCCTGCTGATGGCAGGGGGGTTGGAACTGGATGATCTTTAAGGTCCCTTCCAACCCAAACCATGATTCTATGATTTTGTCCTTTTGAATAAAACACTCAAAATCAGAATTATTTTTAAAAATTGATATCGTGCCTTTCTTAGTTTCTTAACTCACAAAGGCTACTAAAAATTAACTCTTATTTTTGGGGACATAGTACAGAGTTAATTTTGATAATTCACACAGGAAAAAGAATGTAAAGATGTGTGTTGATTTATTGCTGTTACTTCTATTGAGGTGCCCCAAAAGCCACATTCCTCGAACAAGATCCCTACTAAGTCTCGTACGACCTGGGAATATTTGCTCTGGCACCACAGATTTTTCTGAACAGTGAGGTAATTTATTTTCCATATGTCTTGGATCTCTAGCTGTAAGAAAGGAAAATGGTCCTTGCCTGCCTCACAGAAGTATTGCACATTGTAAGAATAAATTGATTTAAATTCATAAAGCACCAGGTACATCAGTGCATTAAAGAGAACAAGATGATCCTTAGCCTGAGAATTTATAGTTTTAAATATAGAAGAAAGTACACTTTCATGAGCCTTGCAGTGCTTGCACCAGAAACCTTGAATATAATTAAGGCAGATTTGTACACCTGCCTCAATGTAGTAATAAAGTGGCAGCTAAAGAGTGAAGCATCTTCAGAACAGCATCTCCTGCATAGCTGCGGACTCACAACTTGGCCTTAGCCCAGATCCTGGCATACTGCTGGTAGAGAGGGGCAAGTTATGGAAGGGGAGATTCTTGCACAGAGATGAAGGTGAACTACCTAGTTAAATGGATATCTTCCTCAGATAGCGGAAGATGTATTTGGTTTAAAGCTGGATCAGATTAAAGGAAAAATTCAGACATTCAAGGCCAAAGCAGCACTAAAGATTTTAAGTATAAAGACTAATTGAACGTTGAAACACTTCTATGATGCTGCATTCAGTGGCCTCTCTGTCCAGATTGAATCTAGGAGGAAATCAGTAGGGGCAGATTCACATCCACAGCTCTTGTCCCCAATTTTGGTGTTCCCTTTAGAAAGGAAGTCTTTCAAGTACTTCTGTTTAGCATGGCAAAAAATGATTGACTTGTGGATACAATTTTTGAGGCATGAAATTCAGTATGTTGAAGAGATTATGTATGTCCTACTTGATGTGAGGTTTAGAGCCATTTCAGAGTTTTGCAGTACAGTGTCACTGTTGTGTCCTAATCAAGCCATATACACTGGAGGTTTTATTTTAACATAACAGACACATATACAGGGGAAGCACCATCTGCAAAATAATGCAGAATAATCATGTGATTATTGATTAATGTTGCAGGTGTTTAGGATGACCATGAGGATCTGCAGTACTTCTTGGTTTCATTTATTGCAAAGTCAGTACATTCTTTAACTTCTGATTAAAACCACTTCTAAAAGCAAAATCCTCACCCCAAAATTCCAGAAATTCAATTTCTACAAACATCTTCCCTGCCAAAAATTCCAGACCTGACAATGTCGTATATAACATCAGAAGAAATAATAATGTATTTCTTCATTTCAAAGCGGCTTCAAATCTGAAATCAGTGAGGGTGAATATGTGTATTAGCATGCCAAGATTCATACTTTTAAAAGAAACCCCACAATTATGTCACATATATCATCTCTGCACTTGTACATTTAGCATTCTTCATTTGCAGAATACCAGATGTTTCCTGTGTAAATTTCTGTGCACATATGCAATTGATAAATTGAAAGGAAATTAATGAATTGAGAAGATAAGCCAATCTGGGCCTAAAAAGATGGTCTCCAGCTGTGAATGGAAGTGATTTATCATTGAGCTAAAGGATCAGCTTTTCTAGCTCAAACCAGCAGATACATCATTACATTTAATCCAGACTTCCACATAGATATTTAGGAGTTTTGCAATTGACTTCAGCAGAGCCAGGATTTCACCCATAGCATTTGCCTAGGCTGAAAGCTCGTTCCCCACAGTTGTGTTATTCTTATTTATTTATTTAGTAAATGTGGCTATTCCTGTAGTGGAGGAATAAAAACCATCAGTTTATGCACTCAGGCTAGAAAGATTTCAGCTGTGACTGCTGCTTAGCACTACAAAAGGAGAGAGCTTTATTCTCTCTTTTTCAGCTTCAGAAATGAGGGTGGTTCGTTGGCCTGTCCTTGTTGACACCTGCCCAAACCAGTGAAGACTTTCACTGAAGGTTTCACAGACTAAAAGCACATGCCTGGTTGGAAACATGGATACCTGAAATATGCATGGAAACTATTATAATTTGCTCAGGTAAATGTTTGTAGGAAATGAAATTATAGACAATACTTGCAAATGTTTAGATCAGGACATAGTATTTTACCTACAAGGAGGCTCAGTAGAATAAAGTGTTCCTAAACCTCACCACTAAACCTGGTTGGTGTAGCCAGACAGAGATGAAGAGGTTAGATCATAACTCAGATCTCAGGTTCCAGTCATATAGACACTACGTCATTTTATGCAAACATAATATTATGGAACTGAATTTAAACTTTGCATGCCCCCAGCACTTTTCATCTGACTCATCTCCGTGAGGTAGCTTACTCTGTTTTTTAAAAAGCATCTGGGCCGGTGTGAGGAACAGGATGGGAACCTATGGCAAGGGAGACCCTTTCTGGAGACAGCTGTAAGGTCATTTTGGATGTAACGTTGCACCATATGTCTCACAACATCTTTACTTGTCTGAGACCAAGGCCTTAGAAACAGCTCAGCATGCCAGGAAGGGTTTCCAAACACTGCTGCTGTGAAGACAATCATCAAGATTAGAGTTTTCTTAAATTCCCTTTTACTTCTTAGGCTACTGTGTTGTACTAAGGGATTCAAAGCTCCAGTAACTTTGTCAGTTCCTTCCTCTTGGTGTAGGAATTACAGTCCTTTATGTAGCAGAAACAGAATAATGTGACAACATATGTCACAAACACACGTGTGAATTCCATTGCACACACATCACAGCAAAGTCACTAGGGAGATGCAGATGCCATGAAGTGGGCATCTTCCCATTGCAGATGAAGATGGTAGTTTTGTGGAAAGCTACGAAGAGAGGGCACTCAGCTGCTCCATGACTAATAGAATTTGGCCCATTCTCAGTAAGACATTGGTATAACAGAAAAACATGCACGTTTCAGCTGGCCTGGCTAAGTGCAACCTGGGGGAGAAAAAAAAGATTTTTATAAGCTTTTCATCCCAGTTCCTTCTGATTTGAGGTCCCAGGAACTCTAATTAAAGTACTTGGTGTGCTGATGCCCTGTCAGGGTCAGGAGTTTGGGTTTTTGAAGGACAAACTGTGCAACATTTAATTTTAATAAGTCAAACTCTAAAGAGAACTCTGTGTTTTAGATACACACTGGGCCTAGATGTCCCTGCCCAATATGGTATGAGATCACTGGCTTCAGAAACTACCAAACAAAGGCAAAACTTGATATTTCTGCATGATCTAAATAAATCTGAAGCACATACTATGTTCAGTCAGGAAACTAATCCCACTAGCACCTGAAATGTTGAGACAAAGAAGGATATTCGGACAAGGCCATCAGTGGCAATTGTTGTAAGAACAACCCTCCCTTCTGCCAGACAAAGTAAAACAAACAAGAAAAAGCCACCAATCAGCACAAATAATGTGATAAAATGAAGAATAAAAAGATCATAACAGTGATCTTTCTAATTGTGTTGTTCATCTGAGAGTTGCTATGAGCAGTTGTAACAACACTTTTAATGATTATTTCCTGAAAAATGTGGATTTCAGATCTTATATTTAAGGTTTTGACTATGACAACTGTTTGCCCTTATTTAAAGTAACATTACATTGCAGATGACACCAAGCTGGGTGAGCGTGTTGATCTGCCTGAGGGTAGGGAGGCTCTGCAGAGGGATCTGGACAGGCTGGATCGATGGGCTGAGACCAATGGTATGAGGTTCAACAAGGCCAAGTGCCGGGTCCTGCATTTGGGTCACAGCAACCCCATGCAATGCTACAGGTTTGGGGAGGAGTACATGGAAAGCTGCCAGGTGGAAAAGGACCTGGAGGTGTTGGTGGACAGCAGCTGAACATGAGCCAGCAGTGTGCACAGGTGGCCAAGAAGGCCAACAGCATCCTGGCCTGTATCAGAAGCAGCGTGGCCAGCAGGACCAGGCAAGTGATTGTGCCCCTGTACCCAGCACTGGTGAGGCTGCACCTCGAGTGCTGGGTTCAGTTCTGGGCCCCTCACTACAAGAAGGACATTGAGATGCTGGAGCGTGTCCAGAGAAGGGCAACGAAGGTGGTGAGGGGCCTGGAGAAAAAGTCTGATGAGAAATGGCTGAGGGAGGTGGGGTTGTTTAGTCTGGAGAAAAGGAGGCTGAGGGGAGACCTTATTGCTCTCTACAACTGCCTGAAAGGAGGGTGTAGTGAGGTGAGTGTTGGTCTCTTCTCCCAAATAACAAGTGATAGGACAAGAGGGAACAGCCTTAAGGTACGCCAGGGGAGGTTTAGGCTGGATATTAGGAAAAATTTCTTCACAGAAAGGGTGGTCAAGCATTGGAACAGGCTGCCCAGGGAAGTGGTGGAGGCACCATCCCTGGACGTATTTAAAGGACGGGTAGATGTGGCACTTGGGGGCATGCGTTAGTGGAGAACTTGGCAATGCTGGGTTTACGGTTGGACTAGATGATCATAATGGTCTTTTCCAACCAAACTATTCTATGATATGATTCCATGATATCTTAATACTGTCTTTGTCTTAATAATAGATAACATGAGGAGCTCTGCAGGCTACATGTGATTCTATGAGGGTAAAAAAAAATCACCTACCCCAGTGTTCTTAGTATTTCTGATACATTTGGTGGCCATTCATTTAAATTTTACTTGAAACAGCCAGTATAAACATAGGATAACTTGAAAATCACCTGAAATTTTCTTGATTTAAACACAATGTTCATCCTTAGTTTCAGAACTTATCCCCAGGCCACAGCTCCTCATACAGTTATGTACAAAATGTTACCTTCAGAAAGCAGAAAGAATGAATGTAGTTACCGGATTAAGTCAAGCAGTGCGTCTGCAGAGCTCATGATGGGCTTTCCACCCTCTTCAGTGCTCTCCTTCTGTGCTGCTCCACCAGGATGGATAATGGAGACCATAATTATTCCCACAATCACAGCCACAAATGTTGTCCACAGGTAGTAAGTGACGGTTATGATACCTAATCGACTGGAAGTCTTGGCATCCAGGGCTGCTAGCCCAGACATCAAGCTGTGGAGAGAAAACACAACACATGTGGGATCTTTTGGATAACATTTAATGCAACTGAAAACCTGTTTTTCTAATTTTTCCAGTTTACCTGCTTCTCTCAGGATTGCCTGCATATCAGTGATTTTAGCAGCTTGCCAGTGACACTAAAGCTGTCACCTCTGTGGCTAAAGGGATGTTTCCCAACTGCCATGTGAGATCCTGGTTACTTGAAGGAACTTGCAAGCTCAGGTGGCTCAAATGGAGACTGAATCCTATCAACTGTTCCCTGAAGCTCGAGGGATAATTTTACATAACCTGTATGTGTGATGGCTCAGTTCACAGGAGCAATGGCAATAATCACTCATACAGACTTAGGTATGAAAATCTACACATAATTTTACAGAATCATGTAATAATTTGGGTCAGAAGTGACCTCTGAAGGAAATCTAAGCAAGCTCCTTACCCCTTCCTGTGTAAAGTTGGACCATGACTTCAAAATGAAAAATACTAATGGGCAGTTTTGTCATATAGTCCATTTTTTACCTAAAAGAATAATTTTTCTTTCTTTCTAAATCAGTACAAAGCACAATATATTTTTGCTTTACCAGGGGGTACACTGGAGAGTGGACTGTGGTTCAGTGTACCTCCAGCTGAAGTGCAGACAATGTATGGAAACTCCTTCATGGGCAGGTGTGGCTGCACCGCGGGAGCAAAGAAAATGCTATAGTCCCCTCACCCTTTTCCTTCCCCTTGAGCTCTCAGCCCACCACCGCCAGAGGATGAGCAGTAGTCACCCTCTTGCTTGTATAGCTCGTCTCTGACAAGCTATACAGCTCTCTGACAGGTGCTTTAGCTCCCACTGACCCTCTTCTATAGGCACATTAGAAAGGACATGGTTTGGTCCCTGAGTTTGCTTCAGGCCGCTCCGACAGAGACTCTGACACTGTTTCCAAGTGACCTGAGGCTGTAATTTGAGTTTCCAGTGACATAAGTGTTGCTTGGGGCTTTAAATTGAGATTAAGCTTTGAACAATTCTCTGTAAACTTGTCGAAGCATATATATCAGGAAAACTGCAGGTGAAATAAAATACCACATTTACCATTTGGTGTGCCCCACTGTCTAGCTTTCTCATCAAAACAGAACCATTTATCAGGCCTTTCCCCATAAACAGTCATTTTCTAAGCTGCACCTCCTTGAATGAGATCTCCTTGACCTCACTGTGCTGCGTGAGGTTGTCTAGAGCCAATGCTAAAGTGCAGCTTAACCTTTATAGTAGATTTAATGAAATCAAATGGGTGGGATTTAGTGCTCAGGTTCCTGCTATCCACTAGATTAATTAAGAAAATGTATTGCTTTTATGCATTGCCAATCTCTCATCTAGCATGAGTTTTGTTAACACTGTAGGAGCAAGGGGAAACGTTGGTTGTGCTGTAAGATGGATCATTTAGAAAATAAGCATCTTGATAACTCTTACTCTTGTAACCATTGTTCTTCCCTCTCTCTTACCATTGTATTTGATAAAAATTCCACCTTTCTGCATCTCTGTAAAGCATTGTGTACAAACACAGCACTACATATTTAAAAAACCAGTAGCAGCAATGATACTTATTTCCCTGGCATTTCCCTTGGATGGGTCCCTATGGACGAGTATATTTTCTAAAACATTTTTTTTTTAATAAAACATTTCCATTAAATATATTTATATCAAATTAATGTGTTAGTTTTCTGTAAAACAGTCTCTATGTTGTTCTTAGATTTTTGGGACTGAACTCTTCTCGCAGGCTGAGGTTTCCTAGGCCACTGAGGCAGGTCAACAGCTCATTGATGCCCAAAGGAGACACCTATATTGTACTAGACTTCAGCACTGTTCCACCCCTCAACCTAAACTGCTCAGGAAAAAAAGGGAAAATGAGAATCAGGTTGATTTTCAGCTAGCTGGATGTTTTTCATGGTAATCATTTTCAGTGTTCTTTATAGGTATATTATGCAGGGAAACAGATGCCAGCGGTATGAATGCCTGACCATTGACCAACAGATTTGTAACTTGTAGGTAGGACACCATGGAGGGTGATTACTTGCAGAGGGCACTACTGAGGAGACAGACAGTGTGCTTCTCTTCCTGGCACTGCCCTGAAGCCACTATCAATGTGGTAAAGCCACACTGTGTTGTGTGTTGTCCTTGATGCTGCTGTGTTGTGTTTGTTCTACAGAACAAGGGGGAGATGAACCCCGCACTTGAACTGTTTTGATTGTTCACCTGAAAAGTAGGTCCAGAAGTACTTAGGGACAAAAATCCTAATTAAATATGTTTAGTGGTTCATGTGCCTCTGGAGGTGCTACCTCAGCCTCAAGACGTTGGGCCGTTAGGATCTGGGAGGCTGTTGTGCAGCTAGAATCTAATCATACATTGGCTCTTAGGTGACAAATCCTGAGGGGGCTAATAACAAGATTGTTCTGTCTTGGGGATATTCATTAACAAGATCATCATCTGTAATGAGATTATCCTGTCACCAGATGAAGTCATGCTCACTTCATGCTGTGATGAGAAAGTCCTCAAAAGTAATTAACTATGGAGGTGCAGCAGAGGTAACTAGTGTGACAGAAGCATGAACAAAGGTCTGGGTTCACACAAAGCCCTGTGTTTTTCAAGGCCTGCAATGCCACTGCATGACCTGTGGAAGCAACTCTCCAAAGGCTGTGGAGTAACACTGGGCATGTCATTTTAAGCAATTGCTCAGAAACATTTTCAGAAAAAAATGCTGGTATGAGGAGTGATCATTCATTAACTATTCTGTTTAACTCATTAACTATTTTTCATTTGGCTTCTTACTTTTGGTGTCAGAGGGAACAGGACAGAAGACATAAAGATTAAGAGACATATTGCTTATCACAGTTATTGTATGAAGTAAGTAATACACAGTTATATCACAGGAGTTCCTCACTGTTGATCTCTAGAGCTCTAACATTCACATAATGTAGCCAAAGAATGACAAGAAAAAGTACTTTTCTTATTTCCTAGGGAACAGAGAAGTAGGGAGGAATAAGCTTCCAGATGGTTCAACTTAAGATCATTGTATCACGTTCAGGTTTTCCCTTTAAATCTAATTTTCATCAGACACTCTTGGCTACATAAAAACTTCCTCAACTGTTTCCAAGTTTCTTCTAAGATTGAACAAAGAAGTTCCCATGCCATCCACTACCAGACTCTCATGAAACACAATGGAATGAAAACCAGTGTACCTTTAATTCTTGTCAAGCCTCAGAATCTGGTTAGCCTTGGAATAACAGGACGGGTATTTGATTTACAGACTGAAATAATTTGACTTACTATGTAGCTAAGGAGCTTCCACATGCATGTTTCATGCGTAGCTTCCATAACATGTTTTAATGATTGCCAAATGGACAAAACAGGATTAAGACAATGAAAAACAATCTGCAGCTTTTCTCAATAATTACAGTAGATGTCACTCATTTAATCAGTCTGGCAAAAAAATTTCCACAGAAATGTAATTTCATGTTCAGGGACCATTTCTTAGTTTGTATAGAAAAACAATTATGTCAGGCCTAAGGCTTCCAAAATATGTGTTAATGAGTTTTGGATGAGATATTATATCTTGTAGTGCAGGATTTAAGTGAAATTTCTGATTACTATGATTTAAGAGGTTTCTTGCACCTTGCTTTGAAACATCTGGTGCTGAATATAATAACAGACACCATAATAAACTAAATAGCCCCATGACCTCTTTATCTCCTGCATAGATTGTTGCAATTACATGTAAAAATTATCTTTTGTGGCTTTTCTTTCTGCTGTCTAGAACAGTCTGCTTTTTTTTTTTTTTTTTAATTCTATCTTATTTATCAAACAAATCTTGGATGAAATTGAGTATTCTCAGAAACTACACATGATTTGAAGCACAGCCTCCCAAATTGTTGCATCTGCTGTATATCTGTGCAAGTATCTGTCCTATGGTCCTTATATGTCTGTGGCTTTCAAGCCTCTTCAAAGTTATGTTTTGATAACCTGAAGATCTCTACACAATGTAAACCTGATGCTCCACAACATTTTCAGGTTTACAAGCTTTCTAAGGTTTATATTTTTATTCTTAACAAGATATTTGGCTTTTTTATTGTGACTTAGGGTAATTCTAAATCTACTTTGTTTTGTTTTCTGGCAAATAAATTCTTCTGATGCAGCCAAATCTGTCTTGCCTCTTCTCTGAACTATCTAGCCACATTTTTATTGGAGGAAGAAAGTCAGAAAGCCAGTAAACCAAACAGCAGCATTTTGATCAAAAGCTGAACATGGCCAATAATTAAAAAATGCTTATTTACTTGCAGCATTTTAATGGGACAGATATTTAAGACTATTATTTCACTAAGACTTAAATTGTTTCATTGCTGATTACTAGTAAAAAAAAAAATCCTAGCTAAACTATCTTATCTAGAATAGCTTGATTAAAGTTTGTTTACTTTTCTGGACAGTCTCCATGTGATTTATTAAAGGTTACAATAAATTATTTCTTTGTGGGTCCTTGTTGAGGGAGGAAGGTGAAGAACGAAGCCAGGATCAGTGGAAGATTTAATGAAACCTAGATTAAGCTTTTAAGGGGAAACCAAAAGGGAAGAAGAAGATCTTAACAACTCCAGGAATTATTCTTATACATGACTCATTAAAAATGCAAAGTCAGTTACTAGGCTGTTCTAAATACTGGTAATAGTAAAAAACAGTGAAGCTATTAAATAGTGTTTTATGTCTGCTTTGAGAGAAATCTGTGTAAACCCCCTCAAATTACTATAGCAATTTTGATGTAATGAGGAAGGGAATTATTTCTATATCTTGGAAATCTAATTAGTCCCATACAAACAAGTAGCTAAACCCTTATGAACATCTCTAGGCTTGTTCTGGCTGTCACTGACAACAATCAGAGTACTTATTTATTTCTAAATAAAAACAGAACTATCTTCTCTGCAGTTCTCTAGTTTTGTTCATTGCTCTCTGATAAAAAGCACATTTTTTTTACCTGTCTCTAGATCAAAACCTATATCCCCAGAAAGAGAAAATACAAGAAGCTGCTGTTAAGACTCCATTCTGCATGTTTATTTTGTCTTCCTCTCCACCAGAAGCCATCTGGATGTTGCTTTGAAATAGATGGATTATGGATAAAGTTATCAGAAGGGATTAGTGTGATTAGAAAGACATTAATCCTGTCAAGAAGTAATGGTCAAGTATTAACCACCAACAGTTGTTCCTAGAATCATGTTTGTTTTCATTCATCCTGTACCCTCCCTTGCATTCCCATTTTGTAATTGCATGCTGTAGAAAAGACCTTTCTAAGCAAGTTCTCCCACTGAGGCTGGGAAGCTCCTCTAACAGCTACATTAGAGATGATTATATTACAGTTGAGCATCATGAAAGTGAAGTGCTGGCTTCACTAATGCTGCTTGATCATCCAGGCAGGCTGTCGCTTACCTTTTTGTCAAGGTCAGTACCTTCCAAGTTTCAATATGGGAACAGTCTCTATTTCCATAGCACAAGCCATTTAATCATCTTCAAATGCTTTACTAATATAACCTACTATAATACAGGAAGGCAGTATCTCCATTTTACAGACAAGGAAATAGAGAAATTAAGGCACTTCATTTAAAGGCAAACAATTTGCAGTGAAGAAAGATATTCCTGAAGTGATCTCTGCATTGCAGTGGACCATCAGACTTCTCCTCATCTGTGCACAGCTATCTGTGCTTTCATGACAGGCTGCTTCACCTCCATGGAGGTACCATTCGTGGAGGAACAGTTTGCAACAAAGAAAATAAGACTCTTTACAGTAATGAGAAAAGAAGATGAGAAACTTTCTCTGCCTCTTTCTATAATTTGATGGTTGATTTTGCTGCTAGTCTCTAGTGGAGTTAAAATTATTTCAGCAGTGAGAAAGAGGGATCAGAATTGCTTTTTCTTTCCAGGATATTCTTTTGCTTTCTTCTAACATGACAGAACACCTATAGAGCAAGACATTGCCATGGCTGCAATAAAGAAGCCTGCTGCTCTCATCACAAGCTGGAGTGACAGTGGTACTGGTGGAAGGACCGTAGCCTGTCCCTGTCTCTACTTCACCCTACATGGTCTGCTCTTACTTACAGTGATAGTACAGTTTAGTTTTTTAATCTCCAGATGTCCTATCACACTGCAGAGGAAAAAATGCCTCCTGCCCAGACATGTGCAAACAGCTAGTTAGCACATCTGTTGGTCTGTACCTATATACATAATACAGACAATCAAGTGGCGTCTTGGTTGGAAGCTGGTGCCACCCTACACCTCCAGTCCCATCCACCCCCTTCTAAGCGACGCCAGGACCTCTCATGTGGCATGACACCATTTGTCTAAGTACAAAGGAAGAGAAAATCCTGCAATAATCCATGCTCACACCCCGCACTAAGCTGGATCAGGTATGTGTTGTGCACTTGTAGAAGGGCAGCCCATCTGTACAGATAAAATGGATGTTTGTGTACAGTCCAGACAGGCAATAAAATGACACCTAGGCTCTCTGTGAATTTTACTCAAACCCCAATAGTTTTGCAGACTACTGATGTACTAACAGGCTTCTGCTGATCTGAACACAACTAAGCAAGTATCATGACCATTTGTAGTCAGTGGAATGATCCCCAAGTCATGTATTATTAAGAGTTTCATAGTATCACAGGGTGATTTTCAAAGGAGACAAGAAGTCTAGAATCCTCCTGAAGATCCAGGGGACAAGGAAGGTTTGCCTTCTTTGAAAATCAAGTAATCAAACAGCAGTTTTAAAGTTTAGATGAGCTGAAGTAAATGAAATAGTGTCTACGCTCAAAAAACAACACAAAACAAAACAAAACAACCCCCAAAGTGGTAGCTGTTTTACAAATAGGACTGTTGCAGCAGCTTCTATCTGGTTAGATTATCAACCGTAAATAGCACTTGAAATATGAATTAACTTTTCAGAGAGCTTCAATATATAGCTATTTTACTAAACACAGTGGAAGCTCAAAGGTGCCAGGCATGATGGAAAATCTGGCTCTTGATCTTCAAACAATGAACAATACATTAAAAGATCTTGCTGTCTGAAATACACTGTTTGCAGTGATTGTGTTTAATTTTACAGCTAGGCTGCTGGAAAATAAACTGAAATCTACAAAATAAACAAAATCTACATTTCTAGTACATCATAACATAACAGCTTTTCGAGATTCTGTTTTTTAAATAATGCTTTATAAAATAGTAAGCATTTTCTTTTTTACCCAAAATATTGAGATCTCCTTTTCCTTATTATCTAACACTTGTAACTGTTAATGATAAACTGACATATATAGCAAAAATCCTGCCAGGAATTCACATCATGCATTCTGTTTTTCTTAGTGTGCAATAGGAAATCTATTTTTATGGACTAATTCAAACAAGACAGGAGTTTGTACAACACAGTGAAGATCAATGTCCAATGGCTATTCCTTCACTGCTTCCTCCCAAACAGCCCAATACGTGAGGCTGCTGCGATACATCTCTGAATGCTGGAAGGGATGAACAGCAACCTTTGATCACTGACTGCTAGCTTGTTGACTTTAGCTATTCTGATAAAAAAACAGTAGTTCCTAAATTCAAAGGTCAGGATGCAAACGAAAACAAATTATCTATTAAATATGGATGTGCAATTTCACATGTGTGGAAAGAGCCAAGAATCGTAATAATAATTGATTTTCTGTTCTGTCAGTTATTTCAAGTGTTTTTAGATTAAGAAAAGGGCAAAAGGCTTTGAAACAGAAATTTGGATTATAAACAAATGTCAGAGTTATTCAACTGCTTATAGTTCATACATGTTTCTATCCTAAGAAAACAGTGGGAATCCAGCCAACCCCTCAAGCTTCATATGTCATTGCTGTTTCTTTTGTGAGACACTAAGTATTTCACTGCTCTTAGAGGACTACAGAAAAATTCTGTCAGGTCACAAACTGCTCATACCCCATTTGTTATCACTTCAGTGCTTTCCACGCCCATTTACTTTGTGACCATAGATTTCTACTGCACATCACTAGATTGCAGGATCACTTGGAGAGGAGTGGCTGGAGAGGTGCCCGGTGGAAAAGGATCTGGGGGTTTTGGTCAACAGCCGGCTTAACATGAGCCAGCAGAGTGCTCAGGTGGCCAAGAAGGCCAATAGCATCAGGAACAGTGTGGCCAGTTGGACTAGGGAAGTGATTGTCCCCTTGTATTCAGCACTGGTGAGGCTGTACCTCGAGTACTGTGTTCAGTTCTGGGCCCCTCAATACAAGAAGGACATCAGGGCTCTGGAGCGTGTCCAGAGAAGGGCAATGGAGCTGGTGAAGGGCCTGGAGAACAAGTCTGATGAGGAACGGCTGAGGGTTGTTTTGTGTGGAGAAGAGGAGGCTGAGGGGAGACCTTATCACTCTCTACAACTACCTGAGGGGAGGTCTCTTCTTCTGGGTAACGGGTGACAGAACGAGAGGAAATGGCTACAAGTTGCACCAGGGGAGGTTTAGGTTGGATATTAGGAAAAATTTCTTCACAGAAAGGGTGGTCAAGCATTGGAACAGGCTGAGTCACCATCCCTGACAGTATTTAAAAGATGGGTAGATGAGGTGCTTAGGGACATGGTTTAGAGATGGGACTGGTAGTGATAGGTTAGTGGTTGGACCCGATGATCTTAAAGGTCTTTTCCAACAACTGTGTTTCTATTCTATGATCCCTACTGACACTGCCTAAATAATTTGTACTGAGTTGGTCCAACTTTGTTATTATGACACGTGTAACTCTGCCACATGTTATTTTTCACTGAAACAGTTTGGATCTCTGGGATGCACAAGCAAAAGAAAACACTAGCAAAGTGTATGGAATCTGACCATTAGACTCCGTATTCCTAAACACAGCTAAGAACATCAATAATGCTACAGATGATAATGTAGTGAGGCACAGAGAAGTGATTCTTAATAAGGTTTCCTAAGAAGGTAGAATGGAATTCTCCTCTCCAAGCTCAAGCAATCTCAAAGCATCCTTTGGACATGAGTTCTGCAATACAACAGCAATATGGATAATTTATAGTAGGATGGTGTCAAGTGAGCTTGCTCTCTAACCAGTTCTTCTTACCCTTAGCAATCCTTCCCTTTCAGTTTCATCCAAGTACAGTTTTGCTTTTCACTCTGAAAGTAAATATATTCTCCCCTCTAGGAAATTAAATATATTCTCCCCTCTAGGAAAGTAAATATATTCTCCCCTCTAGTCATCTCCTTAAAACTCATAGCTCTAGAATTACTTCCTCCTCAATAAAGACAGTAGATCACATATCCTAGGAAAGGGCTAACAGCTTGTTCTCATGGGGGTGAAATGTATTTTTATTATTCTTTACATTAGAGTGATACACATGACAGGTAGCTCAGAAATGGGACATTATACACATTTTACATTATCTTCCGGGTACCCACAGATTTTCCCATAGTAACCCAGCAGAACGTTTACCCTCCTCTGTTGGGTAAGACCTCTTCCCGAGTACCAATATTTTTATATTGGCAAGGTTGCACAGGTGTAATAGAGGGAAAAATCCAGACTCTAATAATGTGTGAAGAAAAAGCCCAGTGTTTCCAAGAGCAATTTAATTCTATGGGAAAGTCCAGCTGCTTTGGTATGCTATAAAACATTGTTCTGAGCAGGCTCCTCGGAGAGCGGTAGGCAGCATTTTGCAGCTGCTCCTCAACACCTCACTAGATAACACAGTACATAAATTTGACTGCACTTGATTATGCCCCAGTTTGGCAGCTGCACAAGCATAAGAACAGAGCAACTGGTATTTAGGAAAGAATGACCAGAGGGAATAGTTTAACTCATACATAGCAGAAAAGACCATGCCAAAACTGACCAGAAGCTTATGTTCTCTATCCTGTCCCATTCAGTCTTCAGTTAAATTATGTGAATTTGTCAAGACAACATAGAAAGGATCTCTCAGTACCAGGAATGGATTAGAAGAAATAGTATTGCACATATTGTCATTCACATAAAACCAGTATTATTGAGTGAATTAATTTTGTCTCTCATCTTGGTTCAAATTGAATGATAAATAAAAAAAAAGATAGATTTCATAGCCTTTGAGAGATCTGTATTTCCCTTCTGAATAGACATTATATTGGCCATAGCAGGCACCGATTTATATTCATGGTAAAAGTTTTAGATTGCAAATTTCAATACTGGCCTCTGAGTGTTTGGGTCAATTTTTTCATCCCTAACAAATGGTGAGCTTAAGTAGTAAACCAGACAAATAATCTCCAGTCTGTGGTCTATTACCAGTTTCATCTACAGCTGACAGCAAACAAAATAGTGCACAACACAATTTACCCAAGCTAGTGGTCTGTCTCATAGCATGTTTTTAACCAAACTCTAAACTCCCAAAGAAAATACTGATGCTGTGCAGTTATTTAGGGTGTGTATGTCTGCACAGACAACTGCAGACAGACATGAACTCACTCTACCTTTGCTCTGAGCTGCCAAGGCTGGTCCGGAAGCTATAGAGCCATATTAGTCCTTCGCATATGAGCTTGGGCGCAAAGCCACGCTAATGCGGCTGTACGGCTTCCGGCATGGATCTGGCACTAGTCTGCCCACTTTGGCTCATGGGCCAAGTGAGTTCACATCTGCTTGTACCCAGAGCATCTCCACATCCTCTTGCACAGTTTATACAATTGTCAACTCTTCAAATGTCACTAATGAGTCCTGAGAGGCAAAATTTAGTATGGCTCAGTACAGCTGAACAACAGCAGAATTCCATTAGAACAGAATGAGCAATATTTTTCATCAGTGATGAAAAATATTACATTTTAAATGTAATTTAAAATGTAATATTAAATTTAAAATATTAAATTTTAACATCAGGGATGTTAAAATGCCAATGTGTTCCCTAAATCTGAGAATTGTGGGAAAAAAATGAACCAGGGAAAAGGGTACTATAACAGAGTAGTTTCTCATTAAATACTAGGCTGTAACAGCATGAGTAAGAATGACCCACTCAGGAATCTGAGCAGAAGGAGAAGAGATTACCAGAACTGATGGCATTGTGGACAGGAATCCCCTTAAAGAAAGATAGTTCTATATTTACAATATCATATTTAATTCAGCAACAAAACCCCAATAATAATAAATGTTTATTATTACCCTCAAATGAGCCTTCAAATAAATCTAAAATTTTATTAGCATGCACTTGCATGTATCAGGCACAACCTACCCAGAGGAACAAGCTTTATAATTTTAAAAAATACAAGTCAAATCAATTATTTAGATTTTACTATAAAGGGAATAATCTTTCTTTAATAGATTCTACATGTGGGAAAGGACCAAATCTCTGCTTCTCAGTATTTCTTAAATATCTAGAAAATGGTCAGTGGTAAATTCATAAAAAATGTAATCATTATCCTAAGCTTAAACAAAGCAAACTGCTTTTCCTAAAAGGAATATTCACTGGGGTTACAAGCCTGTTAGACAGATGGACAGTTCAGTCCTGCCCTGACAATTCTTTCCCACAAATAGTCTCACTGCTTAGTGCTGATCGTAGTCTTAGAAAACTGGGCCCTGTATCTATAACCAGATAAAAGCTTAATCATATAAGAAGGGTATTGAAATAAAGGATCCATTTTCTATTACATATATAGGTAGGCATATAAGACAAAGAGAACTGAACAGGTTCAGCTGGTGTAAACCTGTGTATCTCTGGCTTTAGCCTGCTTTTCTGAAGAAGCAAGGCTTATGCAGTGTATGTGAGAGCCCTTACTCATAACATTTTAATTAATTTTTCTCTCAAATTGCACAGAGGAGATGGAAGGCTCTGAAAGAATTAGGTTCCTGTAAGGTCTGTGAAACTATGTGACTGAATACAGGAAAGAAATAATCTGTGTGCTTCTAGTATTATCTTGAAATAAGAACCAGGGGCTGCAAGCTCTGCCTCTTCTCGAACCTGCCTTACAGATCTGCAGCACACACACACATTACGATTTCTCTCTGCAGATGCAGGAGGTCTGGTGCACATGGTGGTTCTGCCTACCCAGAGCTCTGCAGCGTGCTGGGAGCCAGACCTCCTCTCCCCTGCGAGCTCACTGCCACCTCTGCGCTTTGAACAGAGAGCTGACTTTCCTTTCTGGGGTAAATGCCACAGCGTAAGTTCTCTGCCTACTGGAAGCAATCCATGCCAAAAAGAAGCACTATAAATGTCTCAGCAGTGGTAATTTTTTCAGTCAGAGTTTGCAGCTTCTTCCAAACCTCAGTCAGTCACAAGAAGACACGAAGTTGTAGCAGATCAGGCTTCAGTAATGTCCTCCCCAAAAACCTTAAGTCAATGCAATTACGCTTACTGAAAATCAAGTTTCTGGCCCATTAGAAGTCAACCAGTACAAAACTGGCAACCTGAGATGAAGACGATGGGGCAGGGAATGGGCACAGGGACAAAGACACTCCAAAGGGAGGTGACAGCACGTGAGTTATGGCACAGCACCTGCCAGCATTGCTGGCCTGCGCTCCAGCCAGCACCCACGCCTGGCACTGCCGGCACAGGCAGGATTTGGTCAGAGGGTTTAACTTATCTTTAGCAAATGCGAGAAGATGTTAACAGGAAAGCCGAGTGTTTGTTCCTCTCCCAGTTTTCTGCATCATGCAGAGCACAAACACATTGACATCAGATTTGATTCATTTCAGCATTTAAGAAGTCGAGAAACTAGTGATGCACAAGTGTCTCTGCCAATTATTTGGCGGGGGGGAAGAGTTTACAATTAACATACTGAAACAGCGTAGATATTTTGTAATTTTCTGGGTAGGTAACACTATCAGAAAACCTCAGAAAAGCAGCAACGCCCCAGACGCACGGGTCCTTCCTGCCCTGGAGTGACAGAACATCCCTAACGACTCGTGGCTCCTCAGACAGAGCCACCTCCTGGCTAGAGGCTGTAATACCGACCCAGCCTCCACATGCCGGGAGATGCTTCAGGTGGAAGGAAAGATGGTTTAACAAACTTGAGCACCTTGGGCCAGCTGATCACCAGATGTCTGTCTGAAGACCTGGACCTATGGTTTTTTAAACATAGAGATGCTGTCACCATCACATATGTGTTTTCCTGTTTGAAAACCTGAGATATGTGCTGAAACCTTTTGCATATAAGGGAGAAAATATATTATTTGTATTGCAGTTGTCATATGAGCATCAAGGCCTCTGTCCCAAAGAGAATCAGGGAAATTCAGATCTCCTGCAGTTCATCTTTCAGGCTTGTTGAGAAGCTTCCCTTGTCCAACTGCAGTAAGAGCTCAGGCAGAGTGTAAGTGTGTAACTATGAATTCAGATTTGGCTCTTACTCACTCTGAGCTCTCTTAATATTCCCATTCCTAAGTTTAAAAGTAGTATCCTATGTTTATAAATATAATAAGTACTGTACATCTGGAAACTCCAGGATCTAAAACTTGATCTCATAAAACTCCCCTACTGAGTATTCCTAGGGCAGATACAAACCAAGAGACTATTTATTATCATGTCTTTTTTTTTTTTTATGTTGCTAATAGAAGCAGCATCCTTTGTTATGTGGGTACCTGTTCACACCACTGAGAAGAGAAAACTCTATACACGAGACACTTGGTGGATACTAACAAGTATGAATAGGGCTAAACTTCAGGCAGAGGATGGGGGAAATCAATATATACTTCTTTTAGAGTCATTGTATGATGATATGAAGCCTGTTTATGTAACCAGGTAACTGAAATAATATCAACCTCCATCCTTAATGAAGGTCCACGTCACAACAAAAACAAAAGCTCATGAAGGGCTCAAACTGGAGGGCTAGTTTTACTGATGGGTGCTTTTTAAAGATTTTTCTCTCTGTGGGAAAACATAAAGTAAGACTATAGGTGATAGGTGATATGAGAAACAGGCACAGGAGCTCTGGGACACAGCACTTCCAAGTACTGGGACAGATCTGGGTAAGACAAGGAACTGTACATTGAAGAAACATAACTGATTTCTTCTGCATTCAAGGAACTTCAAAATAAAGTTCTGTCTCTGACAGTTCAGTCAGAGATACCTGAATATCATCAGTTTCTCCTTCCTAATGGCTACAGTCTGCAAAGTTCCTGTTTTAAGTCTCTATCAGGTCAAAAGAGGGATAGCACAAACCTTTGGTCACTTATTTTTAAGGTTGGATTTGTGCTAGTGACCTGTAAGTGCAAGATTTTCTAGTCTATTATCAGTCTTCTGAGCCACACGCTTGTCACCTTTCACTTCTGCCACAGCCCTTCAAGATAAACTCTGGACTTGGAGACGGTGCATTTTGCACTGAGTGCCTCTTTTAGCCTTCCTTTCTCACCTTCCCTTTTCTTTACAAGTATTTTTTTAACTTGTTAGTTCAAGGAAAAACTTGCATTAATTACCAGGAGGAGAGTAAAATTAGAGCTTGTTGCTGTACCCCTGGCTTTTGTAAACAATAATACAGAGTTATTTAGAATATAATTTAAATGTCATTGCTCCCATAGGACAGGCTGAGAATATTCCAAATCCACAAATAATTTTAGTTTAAATGTGCATGCAGACTGGTAAAAACACAGAGCACTGGTTTACTCATTTTATGAAATATATGTGTGGGAAATACTGCGCTGCTTGTGGGGGGAAAAAAAAAAAGAGGACAGTATAAGAATGTAATTATATCTGGAGTATTTTTTGTTTGCAAAAGCCTGAAATTTCAGGATGCAATAGCAAGTGATGGTTAGTTTGTTATACAGGGAGATAGACTCATGCTGTTTTACAATGAGAGCTAATCCCTTTGAAGACCTCTAAAGTTTCTTCTCTCTTCCTTCAGAGGATGGAGTCCATCAGTTCTAACGGTGAGGCTCAGAGACTCACTCCTGACACACCTGTAGGTAACCTAGAGCTATCACAGACTGTGTCAGAGCAGCTCTTCCCTACTGTGCTGTGTCTCCTCCTGGCACCTCTAAAAAATAAGGGGATTTAAAGAAATACACATTTTAGGGAAGCGCACATGACTCTGCTCCAACCCTTTTCTGGCCTTAATACGTCACTTCCTCATGTGAGATTCTTGTTGGCTTTGGAAAAATCTCCTTTCACCTTTCAAAAAAAAAAAATCTATCATAGTTTATCTTGATGGTCTCTAGCTGCATGGGACAGAACCAGGTATGAGTCTATGGTCATGTTATAGCCAGCTCTAGGCATGCAAGCACCATGAATCCGCTTCATTCTGTGAAACACCATGAGAAGGTGGATGTAAAGGTAGATGATTTAAAAATAAAATTAGTGCTGGGTTCTGTTTATTTTCAGCAACTCTCAGCAATCTGATGCCTAGAAAGAGCTTTTTCTTAAAATGGAAGATAAGTTTTTGGCATACACATTCAGTTCTAGAAGCTGAGGCTTCAAGAAAAGGCACCAAAGAGTGCAAGATTTTTTTCTAAGGTCTGGTTAGGTAAAATTAGCTTTGTTACCCTCCATCTGAGGTGGTTATCTCTCCTCTCAGTGTTGGGCTGAGAGCTTTTGGCCATCCAGCTGGTATTTGTGATTGTAGTCAGTTGGAAGACAAGACAAATTTAGGGGAGAGAAAAAGCTATCCTAAACTATGCCTGCCCACTGCAAAGGCAGCTACCATGCATCATCCCTCAGCACCACGATCTAGATCATTAATCCTGCCAGCAATAAAGTGGCAACACTAAAGGTTCTGCCTTTAATGCACTAAGAAATCACTTTCACTTCCAGCTGAACCCAGGGATATATTATTAATTCACTGGGGACACACTGGGTTTTTTTCAATATTCATCATATTACAGCACATCTCTCAAAATGCTACAGAAGACTATAAATTAAATGTGCTTTTTCATCTTATTTGTATGGGGTATTATTTAAATGGTTTAGATTTAAGTTAGGCTTTTTGATAAGGTGCATTATTTATTCCATATATTTAACTTCTAGTTAGCTTGAAGGAAAAAGTCCTCCCATTACAAGGAAAGAAGAAAACATCAATTAAAAAAACCTCCTCTATTTTTAAAGAAAATAATACCCACATGATATATTGCATAAATGTTCCTATTGATTTAAAAATCTGTTTGTAGCTCCGTGATAAATATGCATGTACAGCAGTCAGCAACGGTCCTGGCACTTTGACATTAATTCAGTTAAACCCAAAATAGTGGTGATGACATGTCTCATTTAGGAAATTTCAAAAGTTATTGGAACAATCATTGTCCTCACTTACCTTGAGACAACCAGTGGGAGAATCAGCATTTTCAGCATCCTCATCAGTAACTCACCAGGAAACTGGAAATAATTAATTTCCTAGAAATACACGGAGAGATGCTTATTGTTTTGAGATAAAGACTACCTGTCTTCATTAGTTCTGCTAGAGCTGTCAATCAGACAATATAAGTAAAATCTGCAGCTCTGGTATGTTAAGGTAGCAAAGATAGTAGGCTTTAAAAGATCATTTTAAAATTAATTAGATTACATAGTGTTGTACTTCAACACAAACACACTACACTGTGCGTTCCTTTACAAAGGAAGACACAAATGAAATATGCCGGGGACTACTGTTGATGTGTGGCCCTGAATAGTCTCTTCATTCTGCATTTAGTGTGTTTTGCTAGGTGTCCATGAAGCTACTGCTTGGCCATAAAAGATGTTCAGACTGCAGTTAGAAGTAGTAGAACAAAGAATTGTTTGCTCAGTTTAGTCACATTTACTAAGTGCCATATTTTTTAATTGAGATTTGTATTTTGTGCTCAAACAATGCACTCAGCAATTCATGTTGCCCCCTCCACTCTGCCTGACTAATACAGCAGAAAGAAACGAGTACCTGCAAAGAGCTTAGCTGAAGTATGCTGGAGGAGAAATCCCCAAGCGACTTTAACTACATTGTCTGTAAATGATGGGAAATCTCATATTTATTAAAACAAAATACCTTTGGTATAATATAAACATCTGTACCTCTGCATACCTGATGACAAAAAATATTCCCAGTGTTTTCTTTAGACATACATGTTCCACAGTAATACAAAATCCAATGAATATGTTGCACTACTGGTTTTTAACAGGTCTATATTAGATGCTACATTTCATCTAGCTTAAACACCCACTATTATTATCCATACTTGCAACATTATAATATGCCTATGCTAGACTTACTAGGTGCCTTAAAGACCAGAACCCTTTGCAGTTGTATTGTTTGAGAAGGTGTGAAAAGACCCAAAGAACAGTGTAGATTAACAAACAAATGAAATTAAACAAATTTAACAAACACACCTACATGCTTTTTATCTTCCAAAGCCCATACTTAAGTTCTGCAAGTTGCTATGTCTTTTGATACATAAGTACCGCATTTTTCTCTGTAGTGATACGCTGCCATGTCACACGTACCTGCTGGGAGAGCCGCCTGGTCCTCAGGAAGAATCCGAGAAGACAGCCAATGGTGACCGACAACACTGAGAGAATAAGCAAACCATTTCTTTTACAAACATCCTTGGTCCGAGCGAGGACTGCATCAAAAGCCACTGCCATGCTGTCCTCCGTGCTCTCCGGAGAAGAATTAGCATCCCATGGAGAGAGAATTCACTCGCTCCTCTTGTTGGGGACAGATCTAGCACTGTATAGATCAGATCAAAGCACTTCCAGTTCTGCTTAGCTGACCTGCAAGGTCACCCCTCTGCCAATAGCCACCAAGCAAGCAGCTGGCATTATTGTTCCAAATTAATACCAACAATCCTATTATCGACTACATCATTAAGAGGCCTGGAAGAAGATTAAGGACCTCTGGAAAATTAGAACAGAATGCAGTAGTATTTCTAAAACAAGACTGGTTCAATACAGAGTGACGCTCCTGGGAGGAAGACGGTGTTTGTGTGCATTCCTCAGTCTCCCCCGTTTAGGATCTGGACACCCAAATCTAGAAAGGGAACAGCGTGAGTCAGGCATTCAAATGGCTCAGAGTAACGTTACTGCAGCTTTTCTAGAGGACAGAGCAGGTAACATTTTGAACTGGACTGTCACAACAGGGCAAGCTGGGTGAAACTGAACGTCATCAATTAAAGCAGGCTTTTTTGTTTTCATGGTGAGAAAAGGCTGAATGAATAGCGTAAGAGACATGCATTGAACAGAAAATAGCTGTACACTGAAACACGCAAGGACACCTTCTGGCAGTTGGCATTTATTATCTTGGAAGTGAAATGATTTCACTTTTCTTCCAACCACTATGTTGATTAGAGTAGCGCCAATTTACTTTCAGAGGATTACCAGACTAAGCCATAGGGATTGCTTTCCTTTCCTTTGCTGTGTCCGCATTCAATCCCAATGCTGATTTTTAGGCTGGTGAGGATCTGATAAAAATACATCACCCTAAGTGTTCACCATGCCACGCTTTCTTATCAAACACTTCTCTAGTTTCTTCGTTATTCTAAGATTATTTAGGGTTTTTACAGAAAATATTCCATACAGTACAACATTGTGTGTTTACAACATCATATTTTATACTGCAGTACAGTATTTGTTGTTACATGCTCATGTACGGGTAAAAAGGCTCATGAGAGATTGAACTGTTCTCTTTGAAGGCAGGATCTGAACACTGTATGGTCAGTGAGGTGACCATAAAAAAAGAAAACAAAAAAAAAAAAGAAAGAAAAATATGTGGGT
>NW_010322779.1:0-27484 GCF_000700745.2 Antrostomus carolinensis
CTCAGTCTCCTCTTCTCCAGGCTGAGCAATCTTGGTGCTAAACTGGAAGGCAGTGCTGGGGTTGACTCCTGCAAGCGTGGGGTCTCCCAGGATCATCAAGGAAAAACACGTGTCCTTTTACAGAGCAGCTGAGGTGCACGTGTGCCTGTCACCGCTCCCTGGGCACTTACAGAAAAGCAAAGCCCAGCAGTGGCACCACGTGCTGCCCAGGACAGACAGTGGAAAAGCTGCAGCTGCTGCGAGCTGGGCACGAGAAAATCTGCTTTTGTGATGCTGTTGCACTGCTTTGGGCTCACGGTTCCCACTGACCTGCAGGCTTTTTATTTTGAGACAAGCTTTAATTTATCTGGTGTCACAGGCTCCCCTTTCTCCACCAGCTGTGGTGTGGAGCTGAGGTTTCCAGATGCTGTGCTCTCACGTAAGCTTTGATGTGGGATTCACCCTTTGCTCTCCCAAGAACAAAAGGGCAGGACAAAAAGGTATTATGAGATAAAACAACAATATTCTGCAGGAAGATTGACCCCTCGCTGCTTAATCTGTAGCAAAGTCGGTTTACAGCTGGCTGCTGCTGACAAACCCTGTCATCCCACTCCATGCTGTGGGGCTGGCTGAAGGCTCTGACCTCTGTTAGAAGGATCCTCCAGATCTCAAATGTCTCTATCTTAATGAAAAGGAGCTGGAGAAGGGATTGATAAAATGAACTTTCCTCCCAATACAACCCCAGGATTTATTTATTTATTTATTTATTTATTTTTAATAAAGCTGGGCATTTTAGTCCTGGAGGCACCTGACAATTCAGAATGTTTTAGTAAGGATCAAATTTTAAATATTAAAGACATCTTCTGAAGTCTCTTGGTGTCTGAAAGCACAAAGCAAGACCTGCTGGCATTCTTTCAGTGTACTTGTTCATTAATCACCAACGTTGGGGCATCGTCTGCTCGCTTGCAAATTCCTTCAAATACAGCACTGAGCTCAAAATTAATTCTTGGGAGATTGACACCAGAAAGTGTATTCCTTGCTGCTGGGATAAGTGTGTGCTTCAAGTTAATCATGCGTTTGTGTCCTTGGTGGAACCAGGGTTTGCAGTATTGACCAACAAAGCAGGAGCTGGGACAGTCGCCTGTGACGTTGCATTTAGTCACATCGTCCCTACAGCAATTGGCTGGGCTGGACCTGGGCTTGCAAAGCAACCCTGGGCTTGGAGCTCGTTGTTCAGGCTCCTGAGCAAATAATGATAAATACTCCTTTGAGGATGAACTTAACGACATGAAATAAGCAACAACAAAGAATGCCCAAGTCATGCATGCCCTTGCTTATAACAGAGCTTGACAGCATGGACTGGGGATTGGGTTTGCATTGTTTAGCTGGGTTTAAAGAGCATAAGAGCTGCTGGACTAGTTGCATTTGCATTGACTAAGAGGTTTTTTTAGCCATTGTTTTAAGTTCATAACCTGTTCTGTGCTCTGATGGATGATTATCTGAAGAAAATGTAACAATAGATGACCACAGAAACACCCAGCCCAAAAACAAAAACCCAGCTGCTGATGGCTTGGTCACCACTGGAAATAACATGTTAGATTCCAGCGTGTTAGACCTGCCATTGCAATAGGCCATGGAGGGATAAGGTCACCAGTGCAGGAGCTGCTGGTGGAACAGGAACGTGAATCACCTATAGAAATACAGAGGTTTTACTGCAAAGTTGGAAAAATTCTGCTAAGGTGAGATCCACCCAAGGCTTAACCCAGGGAACCACAGAACAGCAAACTGCTGTC
Organism: Antrostomus carolinensis; assembly: GCF_000700745.2. Taxonomy (NCBI): domain Eukaryota; kingdom Metazoa; phylum Chordata; class Aves; order Caprimulgiformes; family Caprimulgidae; genus Antrostomus; species Antrostomus carolinensis. The sequence goes on from NW_010322779.1 coordinate 1,773, forward strand.
CTACTGCTACAGGATCTAAATTATCCTTCAACTCTCTCGGTGCTTTTACCTATATTTCAGTGTCTAATGCTATTTTAAAACAGTTTTGTGGAAGGTGAGGTTTCTGAACAAAGTCATTGTCTTTTTTTTTTTAAGCTCATGGGTTGATAAGGACAATAGTGTTGATGCAAAGTATTGGGATTCACCAAGGTATTCCACTAAGTATTGTGTGACACTTGGATTTAAAATTAGCATTAAATGGAATGAATAAGGTATATATTTGATGGCAATATTAGATAAGGCCGCTATTGGTCTTTGAAGTTTGTTAATGAGCTGGATGTTAATGTGAAGATGTAAATTACTGAGAACATTTCCAGCAGGAACTTAAGGAGCTGATGATTCATTCATCATTTAATATTGTTGGCTCTAATCTAGCCAATAATATATAACATCTGTCCCGGTAAAGTACACAGATGACACAACGTCTGCTTGTGTGTAAGAGGAGTCTCCTCACCGAGAAGACTTTGCTGTGGCTGGTTTCCTACAGATTTATGTCTTGAGCTTGTTTGACTGTCAAGTGTGAGAGCTAGCCACTCATAACCAGGCTTCTCCTGTGGCTATAGCATCAAGAAGGCACCTTTCCATGGGGATTCCTTCGTGCCTTCAAAGTGGACATCTCATGTTGTTACTGCGACCACAGAAACACCACTTTCAGGCTCTCTCCTCATTGTCTGGCTCCTTGTTTAATGACACCTGTAAGAAACTGGTCATTCTTGAGGCTCTTCTCTCTGCTAAAAGGTTGGATTGACCCAGAAGGGTTGGGTCAGTGAGAAGACTGCAGAGGGACAGCACGTTCCTGGGAACTGTGTTGCCCAACGAGCTAATGTGTCGGTGATGGGCACAGGAGGCTGATGCTTGAGTGTGGCAGCCCCTTTCTGTGCCTCCTCATTCAAAAGGATGTGAGAGGCTCGTGGCAGCCCAAAGAAAGGTTTCAGAGATGATGCAGGAGATGGTAAACGTGGTTAATGGTGGTTCTTAATGGGGTTTAAAAACTCGGCGTGTTACACTTGGGAAAAGGGAAGTCACCAAGCGATTCATCTGTTGTGTACAGGTAGTTACAGCTCATCAAGGACTCAACACACTTGGGTCGTTATATGGTGGTCAGACTCAGCCTGGAATCAAAGCATTAATGAAGGCATTTGGTCACCAAGCCAGCTTTCCAGGGGATGTTGTGGATGAGATTGCTTTGTAGAGAGGAAGCAGGGGGGGTTACCTCAAGACAGAGGGATCATGCTAAATGTTTGTGGGCTGCCATTCCTCCCTTTTCTTAAATTCACTGACAAGCCCTTCTGGTCTTGATACCTGTAAATTTAGCATGTGACTGCTGGTTCAGCATCTTCAGCCAGGAGCTGCTGGGAAGAGGACAGAAGCCTGTGCTGCCCCAACACAGTTTACAAGGGCAGGTCTTTGTTAAGGTCTTATGCTCCAAGAATTTATCCTGTGATGTTTATAGAGGATACCACAGAATCACAGGATGTCAGGGATTGGAAGGGACCTCGAAAGATCATCCAGTCCAATCCCCCTGCCAGAGCAGGAACCTAAATGAGATCACACAGGACGGCGTCCAGGCGGGTCTTGAATGTCTCCAGAGAAGGAGACTCCACACCCTCCCTGGGCAGCCTGTCCCAGGGCTCTGTCACCCTCACTGTAAAGAAGTTTCTTCTCAAGTTGAAGCAGAACCTCCTGTGTTCCAGCTCACACCCATTGCCCCTTGTCCTACCATTGGGATTCAGAGAGGGGGCAGCTTCTTTTGCATGTGCTCCAGAAGCCATCTCCCATCTTACCCCAGCAAGAACTAGCAGGAACTGCTTCCTCTCTAGGAAAGGAGGAGAAAAACAGAATAATCTGCATTTAACTATTCTGGGAGGAGTCACAAATAGGTCAAGCATTTTTGGTTTATGTTTACATAGTTACAGCTCCTTCTGACAGTCTGTTGAATTTGTGTCGTGTGTTAGCAAAACTTCTGAGCCTTATAGCTGAGGGTGAAATTGTTCCAGCTGATTCCCAGGAGGGTCCATGCAGGGGGGTGCAAGGCAGGACTCCTCTGTTCATCCTCCCTCTCTCAGGAAGGACAGTCCCCAGCACCAGCGCTTATCCATTCATCCCTTCCCAGCCCCTCTTGCCCATGTTCACCCTGAACACTTTCCAGGGCAGGGAAGGAGCTTAACAAAGCTCCAGCCCATCACAGGAAAGCTGCATTGCCATGAGGTTGATCATCAACCTGAAGTCTTGTACAACCTCTTGAAACCACAGGGGTTATACCCTTAGTCATGAGAAAGTTCCATCTGCTCCCCATTGCTGGAGAGCATCAGCCCTATAGACTCAGACATAAGGCAATGCCATCAGAGGCACCTTGGCCATACATTCAGGTGGGGAATAGTTTTAAGCAGGAGCTGACTATACCATGGTTTTGTTTCCAGGAGAGAGTTTGCTGAGCTGCTGGAGAAGTTTGGCTCCCAGAGCAATACGGGCTCAGCGCGGAGCTCGCCGATCCTTCATGGAGGCAGTGAGTAGCTCAGCATGACTTTGGGGAGAAACCAACAGCCCCTCTCTTTGCTGAGAGCGTTTTCTTTGTCCCGATGTTCTTTTGAAGGAGTTGTGATTGGATTTGTGTAGGTGTTTGCGTGGAGGTTTGAAGGAAGAGATGTCCTGCTGTCCTTATTGCAAGCACTTGGTGTGTCCCCAGGTGCAGAGCAGCAGGTGTGGTCAGTCCTGCCTGCACAGAGCAAGCACGAAGTGAGACAGCAAGCCACCCTCCTTGGGGTGAGCAAGGGACAATTGAGTTGGGGTCATAACCACTTCCTAGATGCCCAGACTCTGACTGACATACTGGGTGGGTAACCCCAGCAGTACCCATCTCCATCTGCAGCTTTCTACTATGGATTTGGAAGCATTTCAGCGATCGTTCATTCAACGATCATTATTTTTCATTTGCAAGTGGGGAAATGTTTAGTGAGATGCCATGAGGTTAACCTGAACCAGGTGCCAGTGCATCATATCATGTGTATGTGGGGAAAGAACCTGTCCCTCTGGCTTGGCATCCCACCAGAAGGCTGCCAACCCTTCCCCTATGGCAGAGGTGTGTAGGGCTGGTGGAGGGGTCACAGTCCTACTCTGGAACTGTGCTGAGCAGGCTGAGTGTTTCCTCTCCACGAGTGATGTACCGATGTCTTTAACTACCACGTGGTTTCCCCCCAAAAGCTGGGTGAACGGTGTCAGCTCTCGGTGGTGGAGCAGGGGAGGAGGGTGATGCTGGAGTATTTGTGTTCCCTGGACTGACTCTGACTTTGCTGTTCAGGTCGATACCTGGAAAGCACATCCTCGGGCTCCTCCTCACGCTCTCAGAGTCCGCTCCTGCTGAGCCCTGCCAATTCCCACGGGCCCTTCATCGGAAACCCGGCGCATCCCTCTCACGCACAGTACGTATGCGTCGTGCGAGGCCCAGCCCTTGGTCAGTCATGAAGATCTCACCAGAGGCCTAATGTGTTCTTAGGGGGTAGATCCAGTAAATACTTCCAGTGTTTGAAGAACCGCTTTGTTCACCTTTGTGTCTTTTATGCCATTGTATCACCATAATGGCTAGGAGACCACAGCATCTTCTAGAAGTCCTTGTCGTGGAGTCATCTTGACTGTTCCTGGGAAGCCTGTGGCCAAGAGCTGAAAAGCTTCCCCGTTGAGACAGTCAATGTGTTTGCAACACTGTTAATAATGCAACTGCTCCTCTTCCTCCCCGCTGAAACCCAGGGAGAAGCCATGGCTTACAGCCAGCTGAGAGGACCCTTCATAAACCATGTCATGAGTGGAGTGTTTCTGCGAGGCCAGTGGTGCTTTCAGAAGGTGTTTCAGGAGCACGTTTTCCATTGTTCTGCTTCTGACACACTGAGATCGTGCAACAATAGGATAAGCACTGCCTTCTCCATGCAAACACTCCCAACGTCCTTTGCTTTGGTGTCAACAGCAGTTGTCTCCAGACACCGCATCCTTTTGTCTCCAGAGCATCTCCTGGAGCCTGTGTTTTCATGTGGTCATCTGTCCCTTTCATATTTCACAGGGTGAGAGGTTTGGACAGGCAGAGCTTGTTTTTCTGCGGAGTCTCGTCTTCAGGGTGCTCGGGGTTGCCCATCTCAAGAGGGACAGCTCGAAGGGTGTTAACAGTCGTGGAATCGGAACCAGTCATCCCCAGGGCTTGCAGCTTCCCTTCCTTTGCCAGCATAAACAAGCCAAGTCGCTGGTAAAGAGAATCAGCCCTCACTGCAGAACCAGTAAATCCTCTCGCTAAATACCAGCGCTTTATTAGGGATTTGCAGAGGACAAATATTTTGCACCAGAGGTTTAAGCTGCTTGCATGGAGTGAGAGACCCTTACAGAGGAGAGGCCAGCTCATCTCCTTGGCAGCTGGTTTGGACAAACTAGACATCCTTGTTCTGCTGTTAACCCGCTCCAGGCTGCGATATAGGCTAGAGGGGACCTGGTTTGGTGACCTCGTCTCTCAGTGCTGCCACGCTGTGCCATGCTCTACTTGTCTCCATGCCAATGCCAGGCTTCAGTGGTCTTCTCCTGGGAGCAGCATGAGCCGTTTGAAGTCATGGAGTGTTGGTTGCAGCTGAGCATTGGTGGTCAGCTGCAGAGATGTGATTTGGGCCACGGGTCTTTTCATGCATGTGGCTGCCATTCCTTCTGCTCACTGCAGGTTGTCCCCAGGCTGTGGCCTCTCATCATAGTGTCATCTGAGGTCCTGCCACCCCATTGAGCAACAGGTCTCAGATATGATTCAGTCTCATCACCGATAGCATCTGATATTTTTATTTGAATTGAGGGGTTTAATGTCACAGTTGTGACATCCTTTACCCAAAATATTTCTTAGAGAGCAACGTTTTTCCACCAGACTGAGGTGTGCTGTGTGAATGCAGTCCCTTCCCCCTGCAGAGCCAGCTGGCTGGCCCGGGGACAGGCTGATGGTTTGGCTCTGTCACTGGGGTGTCTGACCACTGGGGATGGCATCGCTGGGGAGCACGGGGCAGTTACGTGCTGGTGTCACTGTGAGGCACGGGATGCACGGCTGTCACTACCTCTTAACTTATCAGATCACAGAATCACAGAGCTGCCTTGATTGGAAAAGCCCTTGAAGCTCATCGAGCCTAATTGATAACCTCACACTGACCAGTCCCCGACTAACCCATGTCCCTCAGCACTGTGTCTTCACGACTCTTCAATCCCTCCAGGGATGGGGACTCCACCACTGCCCTGGGCAACCCCTTCCAATGCCTCAGAACCCTTTCAGCAAAGAAATTCTTCCTCACATCCCATCTCAACTGCCCTGGCCACAACTGGAGCCCATTTCCTCTTGTCCTGTCCCTTGGTCCTTGGTTGAACAGACCCACCCCCACCTCTCTCCGCCCTCCTTTCAGGGAGTTGTGGAGAGATAACACAAGGAGGACCAGAAACTGCAGCACTGAGTGGCTGCTGTGGAAACAACCTGAGAAGGAGAAAAGCTGCTTCCAGCACATTAGGAGGAAAAGTCTTGCTGACCCCTAGAACCCACCGAATCCTTCCCCACAACCTCCCTGTCACAATGCTGCCCACCAACCCATGGGTGAGCAGTGAAATCTCTGCTCGCACAGACTCTGACTGCAATTCCTACCTGGCCCTCCCTGCACGGAGCTGGTGCCAATGGCCCAGTCTTTTGTGTCCTGTTGGGTCCTGTCTAGCAGGCAGCTCTTTGAGGGCAGGGTCCAACCTTGTCACTGCTCCAGTCACAAGTCATCTGTACCACTGCTGCAGAAGTAAATCAGTGTGGTGGGTCTTGCTATCAAGGTCCTTAAGGACTCATTCCTTAGGGCATCTTGCAAGGCTTTGAGTCCAAACCTTGGTTAAGACATGGTCAGCTGTGCATCCTGAGCTTCACTTTGATGGTTGCTAAGGGCTGCTTAATAGTTGACCAACCTGTAAATTGCTGTCTGATGGTTTAACTGGATTTGAACAATAACCACCTCGATCTTCTGCATGCTTTTGGCTATGGAAACCAGGAGTGCCAAATACATTCTGGTTAAACCTTTAGTTTCTTCTGCATTTTCTAAATGCAAATGAACATTCCCTGGCAATTGAGATTATGCAAGCCCGTCATCTTCATAATGCTGAACAACGTCTGCTGAGAAATGGGAGTCCTCCCCTCCTCTTTCCAAGGTTGGGTGGAAGAAAAGGTGCAGAGACAGAAAAGGTTGGGAGAAGTTAGAAGGATCTTGCATGGAAAGCAAGCCAGGCAGAATTTGTTCAGCAACGTGGGGAAAATAAACCAGATCACCCTGAGTCACCTGCTAACATCTCTCCCTCGCAGCTACTCCATTGAATCAGGAATCCAGAGCATTTCTATAGCAAAATCCTCCGGCTTAGGGCTGACAATCGGTGGTGGATCTAACAGACCTGATGGCCCCATGATTTATGTTCAAGAGCTTGTGCCAGACGGTGACTGTTACAAGGTAAGCCAGTGTCGAGACCCTCAGTGACTTTACAATGGGGGACCTCTCCTAGAAGCTGTAGCTGTTCTGAAGCAGCTTTTCTAAGAATAGATGAATAATGCATTGCACGGATTAATGAGGATTTGTGTTGCAGGAGAAGGCTTTGGGCAAAGGGACATCCCTTCCCCATGTTCTAACTTTCTTCTTCTTTTTTTAGGATGGTCGACTCCGACCTGGCGACCAACTAATTGCTATCAATAAAGACTCTTTGGTGGGCAGCACACATGAAGAGGCCAGAAAAATAATTGCAAAAGCCAAATTCAGGTAGGCAGGTGACATATTTCCCATCATCATCATGGTGCTGTTGATTCTGAGGTGAAAACCCTTCATGTCGTACCAATGTTTGGCTTCAAGAAGCATGAGGGTTATTAGTTTTCGATGATGCTTTAAGATGGTCCTGCTAGGTGATGGTATAAGGAAATCTTGAATGCATGGATCATCCTGAAGTGTAATCCAGACCTTCCCAACGTTCTGGTCCTTGTGAATATCTCCTATCACTGCCCAGCAGAGTTCTGCAACAGAACTGAAATTCAAACAGGCAACCCAGCTGGTGGAGATCCAGCTACACTGGTGCAGGCTCCATGGGCTTAAGTGAGCTTATCCCAGAGAAAGAACCATGGGCACGGACATTCTGCAGATTTCAGTTGTGCTTTTGGTTTTTGTTAATGAATTGTTCTGTATTTGTTGTTTGTTTAAGACACGAGGGAAACACAGAAGTGGCCTTTGTTCCTGGAAGGGGACGGATCCATCCTGGACTGTCAGTTCATAACAACACCCCGTCACCGCCTCCAAAGGCTGTGGGAAACGGTCTGAGTTCCTGCAGACTCAAGGTCCATGTGAGGTCCCCAGAGGTAGGTTGAAGTTCATATCTAAGATCACAGACATCAGTCCTGGGTTCTTTTTTTGATCAGAAAACCTCTTCTTTAGGGACTCCATGGTAGTCCTTCTGGGTGATGGAAAGTCTGCAATGCTGTTGTATGTAGCCCTGTTTTACAGCCAGGTGTTTGAAAGCTGAAATATTGTTTCTTCTGTCTTGGGTTTGAGACAGTGAAGGATCTGTGGAGGTAATGAGAGGAGTTTCATCTCCAGGGCCTGCATTCAGACCTGTTTCAGGAGTCTCAGGTTTTAAAAAAAACCAAAACCCTTCTGCAGATAGCAACCCGCATCTCATTCAATACCAGTCATAGAGCTGGAAGGGATCTGAGGAGTCAGTTTGATCTAGTCTCCTACCCAAAGGCAGGAACAACTCTTTGTTCTCAAAGACTTCTGATGAGGATGAATCCACAGCATTCCTAAGCAGCCCGTTTCTGTTCTTCACTCATCTAATGATAAGCCAGGCTCATTCCTCCTGTCAAGCCTCGCTCCGTGGTGTGTTTGCAGAGACAAGTGCTCGAGCTGTGCGTGGGGAGACAAGGTCTAACCACACAACCCTCATGATAATTCAGATCTGTGGCTGGATTCTGTGTACTTGTCGCTCCTCTCCTGGACTGGTGTAATGCTGGGTGTATCTTCTGCCCTCTTCCACATAAACTTCCTTTAGAAAAGGATGGCTGTGGAGGTTCCTTTCACACAAGCATCATTCACAGAAGATCTTTCTTTCCAGACCCTGTGGAGACATAGACTTGCAAGAATGATACATACACGTTGCCTTTGGGTGTACCAGGCTGGAGACGTGCTCATGAATGTCAACCTTAGCCCGTATCCATATAGCTGAGCAGTACAGTTAGCTCCTTTGTCACCCAGCAGAAGGTGTGCTTGTGGTGTGTTGTGTACCTGAAATGACACTGCTGACGGGAATGAATTTCCTCACTTTGCTGCTAAAAGATGAAATTTTTAATGAGGTCCAGGCTTCCACATTAGGTAAAGCGTGCTCAGGTGCCCGTGCTACCTGTCTGCGTGTCCTCAGCACCAGTCCTGTGGCCCTCTCTGCATCTTCCCCAGCTGTGGAATCACTGTCTTAGTGGTGCTCAACTTATCTACCCTGTGACTCTGTTTTTCCCTCTTGTGCTTTCAGCTGGGACCTGGCACTTAAGAAAGAGTGGGCAATGGTCATGTTCATTGTGATAATTATGAGTTTTGGGTAAATAACACAACTGGCTGTGGTCAGACTCAGGACCTCACTGGTGGGTTGGATGGAGAGCTTTAGGGAGCACCTCTATGGAGAAAGCATGCAAGGACAAATTTATCCTCAGCTCTCCATGACAGTAATGACAAATTTGGTTTTCTGTGTGTGACCAGAGATTTTGAGATGGCTCAGGAATGTGCCTGTGCCAAGCACCTCTGGAGAAACCCCTGGAGTCTCTTTTGGCCCATGAAGAGGTGCCTTTGCTCTTTATGGGCCAGATGGGTTGCTCTCTCTTGAATTCCTCCCTCTTCTGCTCTTTATTTACACCTCCAGAATCTGCTTAGCGACTGTCTGTGCCGTTTTGTCTTCTTTTTCTAGAATAGACATGAAAATAATTTTCCTGTGCCTTCTATGTCACCGGACAATTGCCCACCAGAGCTTACTGTCTCAGGTAAGAGTCCTGCTGGATTGTTTTCTTCATGTGGGTGACAAACCAAACCTTGGTTCCTTGGAGCTGAGAATGAGGAAATTAATTTTGATCATTTTTTTTTATACTGCTGTGGTGGAATCTAATGGTGTGATAATGAAGACTCAGCCTACTAGGAGAAGAGGGGAGGTAGCAGCTTGGCTTAATCAGTGGGTAATAATTATGTCCATATTTGCCCATAGTAGCAAAATTATTTACTGAGAAATTCAGAAGATATTCATAGGAGACAACTTCTTCCATTCTCAGCCCGTGTTTCATTTGCAGCAGGGTCTTTGCCCACGTGCAAAGATCACGTCAGACTTGCATCCAGCAGGTCTCGTTGCAGGCAACGTTCCCTTCTGATGGGAACGGGTGGCCCTTGGAGACAGTATAGAAAGTAAGTTAATGCTGGTTGTAATGTTCATGGCAATGCTGGGCATTCTACAGGCATTAAGGATGCCCTCAGTTGGTCAAATTGGGAAATTGCTCATGATGTGATTGTCACGTTTCTCTCTACATCTGATGTGATTGTCACGTTTCTCTCTACATCTAAGCTTCACTTTCTCCTTACTTTTCCATGCTGTGTTTACTCTCCATGCTCCAAGTCCTGTACTGAGCTCTTAACTTTTGTGGGAGAGACCTACTGATAGGATGGCAGCAACAGGGGATGAACTCAAATCACCCTGTAGCTTCACAGGTCCCTTAAGAATCACAGGAAACCTCAATAACCCCCAGGATCCAGTGTCCAGGGAGATGAACTCCAGCAAGATACTCCAAATCATGAAATCCCAGACTGGTTTGGGTTGGAAGGGACCTTAAAGCTCATCCAGTTCCAACCCCCCTGCCATCAGCAGGGACACCTTCCACTAGACCAGGTTGCTCAAAGCCTCATCCAACCTGGCCGAGAACACTTCCAGGAAGGGGGCATCCACAGCTTCTCTGGACAACCTGGGCCAGTGTCCCAGAATTTCTTCCTCACATCTCAGCTCCATCTCCCCTCTGCCACTTTCAAGCCATCACCCCTTGTTCTGTCACTCCCTGCCCTTGGCCAAAGTCCCTCCCCAGCCTTCCTGGAGCCCCTTCAGGTACTGGAAGGCCAATATCCCTGTGATGTGAACGTTCCTTCTGCTCAGAGGAAAAACTGGGCTTTCTCTAGAGAGTCCCAAGTCTCACAGCTGCAAGTCAGATGGTCCTTCTCTCCCCACGTGCTGCCGAGGCACTGGCACCGCTTGTGAATCCCTGTGCAGTGTTGTAATTTCCATCTGGGAAGCTGAGTGAGCACTGCCAGGTAAATGGTGTTTAGTCTGCACCTGAATTAGTGGGACAGACAGGGAGCAGACAGTGCTGAGCTGGGCGTGCGTCAGCGCTCTGCTCCCAGGGGTGCCTGGCTCAGCAGCCTTCACCTTCCATGCTCTGCACCACAGAGACCCTGGGACAGGGACTGCCCTTGGTCTGTCCTCCCTGCCCTGAGAATCCCAAAGCCTTGATTTCAGGTAGGCTCTTAGGTGGCCACCACCACCAGCCAGAGCTCCCGGTGATGGGGAGCAAAGCCCTGGGTCATGTAGCCAATCCAGCAAACAGCAATGACCTCATCGCCTCCTGACTTAGCCAGGAGTTTTTATTACACTTGGGTTTGTTTTTCATGTGAAATGCTGAGGAGGTTTTGTGCCAGTGTTGTCATCCACGAAAACAGAAAACTGGCTTTGAAAGAACAGCGCCCAGGCTTGGAGCTTGGGCCAGTGACTGCCTCTCTGTGGGTGCCTGATGGATGCCCTGGATATCTCCATGTCCAGAGCTGACAGCAAGGCCATGTGGAGCTAATCCTGGTCAGCTATGCGTCGAAGGTTAACAGCTCTGCCCTTGAATTTGGAGAGTAAATTCATAGAATCCATGAACATATTGGGTTGGAAGGGACCTTCAAAGGTCATCTAGTCCAACCCCCCTGCGGTGAGCAAGGACATCTTCACTAGAGCAGGGGGCTCAGAGCCTCATCAAGCCTGACCTTGAATATGTCCAGGGATGGGGCCTCCACTACCTCTCTGGGCAACCTGTTCCAATGATCTAAATTGTTGGTGGCCAATCCAGCAAGCCCATTTATTACCTCTTGCTTCCCAGCTGCTGGCATTAGTAGAGCAGACGAATGCCTGGATTAGGAGGATTACACCTGTGCAGCACTTCCACTGCTTCTCGCTGCCTTCTCCTTGTGCCTGGTCTCTGCCCCAACAGTCAAGGAGGGTGCGGTGAGAAGTGCTCAAGAGGTTCAGGAGAAGCCTACAAGAAAGCTGAGGAAGGACTTTGGCCAAGGGCAGGGAGTGACAGAACAAGGGGTGATGGCTTGAAACTGGCAGAGGGGAGATGGAGCTGAGATGTGAGGAAGAAATTCTTTGGTGTGAGGGTGGTGAGACAGTGTCCCAGGTTGCCCAGAGAAGCTGTGGCTGCTCCTCCCTGGAAGTGTTCTCGGCCAGGTTGGATGAGGCTTTGAGCAACCTGGTCTAGTGGAAGGTGTCCCTGCTGCTGGCAGGGGGGTTGGGACTGGATGAGCTTTCAGGTCCCTTCCAACCCAAACCTTTCTATGTTGCTATGAAGAGGTGTTACTCAGCAAGACGGAGCTTCCCATCATGTTAATCAGATCCCAGGCAGGTGAAAGAAATTGCTTCCTGGGGAAATCTTGTGTCATTGGCAGGAGAAGGAATTTTTTCACTGACCTGGGCTGATGAGGGGTGAGCAGGGGCAGGCAGCAGCAGCCCTGCACCTTTCTGGAGTCTGGCAGGAACCCTCCGAGCAGGTAACACCTTCTGCAGCTCTTTTCCCAGGGAATGACACAGTTTCTTATAGACAAGGGTCAATTGTCCTGGGAAAGGTGGGGTTCCTCCAGGGATGGAGGAGCACGGGTGGCAGGGCTGGTGCTCTGTACCTGTGTAGCTGTGAAGGCAGTGCTGGTGGTGAGCATCCAGTTGGCTCTTCTGATCTCATGACAGCTTTTCACCAGCAAAGCAGCTGCCATTTCTGCCTCTTTCTCCCTCTGTGTCTGCCTCGCAACGCATGTGGCTCCTTCTGCCCAAAAAACCTGCCTGTCCAGCTGAAGGAAAAAGGTTCAAGGCTTTTTGCTGTCTTGGGGAGGGAAAAAGTCTTGCACCGGTGTTTTTCCACATCACTTTTAATCAGTCGATTCTCTTTTCCATGGCTGTTGTGAAAGCCAAGGCTGCATTTTATAAAACGTTGGGTTTCAATTTTGCTTAATCAATTAAAGAGGACAAGATCCAGGCAGATTGAATTTTTTCTTTTTTCACAGATCACCATAGCTACAGATCCCAAGACTCCACAAAAACTTGTGACTGGAAATTTCCAAAGTGCTCTTTTTTTCCAGTCTGTCCTGGTTTCGGCTGCGCTAGAGCTAATTTTCTCCTCAGTAGCTAGAGTAGCGCTGTGTTTTGGATTCAGTATGGGATTGGTATGAGAAGAATGTTGATAACATACTGATGTGTTTAGTTGTTGCTAAGAAATCAAAGACTCCTCAACTTTATACACTTTCATAGGGTGCAGGTGCAGAATAAGCTGGAGCACGGGGCGCATAGCAAGAGCAACAGACCCAAATTGGCCAATGGATTATTCCTTAGCATGTAACATCATGCTCAGTATATAGATGGGTGTTGGCTGGTTCTCTTCTGGGATTGGGGTTTTAGGATTTTCTCCCCTCTGGGATCACTAGCCAGGAACGGGCTGGGCATCAGTCAGTGGGTGGTGAGCAATTGCACTGTGCATCACTCATCTGTATATTCTATTATTCCAATAATAATAATAATAATAATTTTTATTTCATTTCAATTATTAAATTGTTTTTATCTCAACCTACAAGTCTCCTTACCTTTACCCCTCCAATTCTCTCCCCTGTTCCCTGGGCAGGGGAGGGTGAGCGAGCGGCTGCCTGGTGTTTGGCTGCCAGCCAGACACAGTCCTGGATCCTTGGATGAAACATCCTGTTTTAAGCCATGCAGAAGCCCAGGCTCAGTAAGGGTTTGCCCTGATATTCAATCTGCTCAACAATGGCCTAGTTGAACCTTCCAGGACTTGATTTAGTAAATCCCAGTCTTTGAATTTTGGCCTGCTGCACAAACATTGTATTTCATGCAACAAGAGTTCTGAGTTTTGCTTTGCAGGCACCTCTTTCCTCTACTCATGTGCTCTTCCATTAAGTTTTATTTTTGGTTTTTCAGCACCTGCTTCGGAATCTAATCATAAAGCAGCTTCAGGCACCAAACCAAAAGTAGCGCTGGATCCCCATATCAGGCTCAAGGATGAGAAACTGGAACTGGTAAGTGGAACGGGTCACACCGAATCCCAGACTGGTGGGGTTGGAAGGGACCTCAGGAGATCATCCAGTCCAGCCCCCCTGCCAGAGCAGGTTCCTTACACCAGGTTGCACAGGAAAGTGTCCAGGTGGGTTTGAACATCTCCAGAGATGGAGACTCCACACCCTCTCTGGGCAGCCTGTCCCAGGGCTCCGGCACCCTCACAGCAAAGAAGTTTCTCCTCATTTTCAGATGGAGCTTCCTCTGTCCCAGTTTGTGCCCATTGCCCCTTGTCCTGTCACTGGGCACCACCGAGAAGAGCCTGGCCCCATCCATTTGGCCCCCACATTTCAGATCTTTATAGACATTGATCAGATCCCCTCTCAGGCTGCTCTTCTCCAGGCTGAACAGTCCCAGCTCTCTCAGCCTCTCCTCATATGGGAGATACTCCAGGCCCCTCATCATCTTTGTGGCCCTTTGTGGGGTCCCTCTCCCTAAAGCGAGATGTCCTCTCAATTCTCTCCCAAGGTGTATGATGCAGAAATAGTCCACTGCTGTGACACCTCCTCATTTCCAGCTCCCACGTTATTGGCAAACACAATAAGTTTCTGTGAATGGTCTCCTTGTATGGTTTTTCTGTGAAAGAACCGATCGAGACATTTCAGCTTTGATTCCTGCACCAGTGTTGCACTCGGGCATGGGATGACTGGGCCAGGTACTAACATGTAGGTCACTCTGTCTGTTTTTTGGAGGGATTAAAAAATGCAAGCCTGAATAGAAATAGTCTGAGAACCAACCTGCCTGTTTGCACACAATAAAGCTGTAGCACTTGAGCAGTGTTCTGATCTACACCACACCACCCTTCACCAACCAGCCTGCTCCAGCCTAATTCCCCTTCTCTGAGATAGTGATCAGGCTGTGTTGGGAACAGCAATAGCCCAGGTGATGTGGAGTACAGAGCCAGCCGTGGTGCTCAGGACATGGTTTTCCTTGTTAGCATCACACTGCTCACGTGGTACAATTAAATAATCTGGTTTTTGAGATATAGTGGCCTTCTAGTACCTGAAGGTGCCTACAAGAAAGCTGGAAAGGGACTTTGGACAAAGGCAAGTAGTAGTAGATAGAACAAAGGGTGATGGCTTGAAACTGGCAGAGGGGAGATGGAGATGAGATGTGAGGAAGAAATTCTTTGGTGTGAGGGTGGTGAGACAGTGTCCCAGGTTGCCCAGAGAAGCTGTGGCTGCTCCTCCCTGGAAGTGTTGAAGGCCAGGCTGGATGAGGCTTTGAGCAACCTGGTCTAGTGGAAGGTGTCCCTGCTGCTGGCAGGGGGGTTGGAACTGGAGGAGCTTTAAGGTCCCTTCCAACCCAAACCAGTCTGGGATTCTATGATAAGAGTCGGCCACCAAACTGTATTTATTGCCAAGAGTCTGGAAAAGAAAAAGTATCTCAGCTCTTCAGTTGAGTTTGCTGGAGGTTGGGTCCAACCTCTAAAGGTAAAATGGGAGACAATGAAACATCCTGATTGTGTCCAAAGGGGCTTTTAAACACACCTTGGCTCATCTTTGCTATTTCTCAATGCTCCAGGGAGCTCCAGAAGTCTCCTCCTGGCAGTTACACAACTCTTGGATGTCACACATTTGACTCAGGTGCAGGCAGATGCCCTCCAAACTTTCTGGTGCTGCTGTTGCTGCTGGGGTGACCTCAGGCAGCCTGGTGCGGGCGAGGGAAGGCTGAAATACAAGAGATCTCACCGAGGATCCAGCCAGAACCGCTGCTCCTTTCATCATTTATGGAAGATACTCTCCATAGGGACCAGCAAAGGGCAGGGAGTGGAGCTGCCCAGTTGCTCACTGAGACCCCAGTGAAGGGCAGAGTGTCCCTGGAGAGCCATGCTCCCAGTTTGGCTTTGGAGTACATGTCCCCCTCATGGGTACAGCTGGCATTTGAGGGGGGGCTGTGGGAAGGCAGCCCCTTCTGCAGGGCTTGGGGGGCTCCAGGGGGGCCCTGGTGGGACGAACATCAGCCTCCACCTGATGGCAGACGCAGCGCTGGCCCTTCTGCTGCTCTCGCCTCTCAGGTGGGCAGCACACAAACAGGAACGTTTCTCCCAGGAATTCTCCTGAAGTGAGATTTAGGGTTGCATTTTTCACAGCGACCTCTGCTCGTCACGGGTATAAAAGCAGCTTCTCTTTGGTGGGAGGAGTGGGGACACTTGGCTTCCCCTTTTAAACACCAGTGTTGGGAGCAGGCAGCCGCAGCAGTGCTAAGCTCAGGAGATGCACACCAACCACACACATTTAAGATGGTTTTGGGGTGGCCCATGCCAGATGCCAACATCTGCAGACTGAGGATCAGGGCATCCCAAAGCCCAGGAGCCACCAGCACTGCCTGGAGCAGGAGCGGGGAGCAGAGGAGTGGGAGGTGGGACTCAAACGGGCCTCGCAGGCAGCATGTGAGAGCAGATGGGTCCCATGGGCTTGCTGGTGACAGAAATAGGAGCAAGGATTCATCTCCAGCCCCTTTGCAGGGGACCATGCAGGAGATGCTGCTCATGCATGAGCAGGAGACACGGGAGCAGCCTGGGACAGGGGAGTGTTTAACTTGGCTCTTTCCCAGACTCTGCTGAGCTTGACTTTGTCTTTGAAAAGCTTTTCCTTGCAGGCGCCAGCAGTGAAGTGGGGTTTGCACAGGTTTATCTGCTTCTGTGTGGTGCCCTGGGGGTTGAATTGATAAATATCAGCAGAAGACAGGGCATCCAGCATAATGAGAGGGCAAAAAGTGCAGTGGAGAAGCAAAATGTTTGAATGTCTCCTGTTGCCACGGGAAATACTCTGTGAATAGGTTTTATCTTCTCAGTTCCAAACACAATTCCTGAGCAGTAAGAGAAGGAGGAGAGGGGGAGCTCTTGGCAGCTGGGCCTTGCTACATCTCCACCAGCTTTTCCTAAAGCTCCTGGCAGTTTGTCATAGCTGCAAATCTGCTTGTAGTCTGTATAAAATGTTCTTGTGAACATGTCCCTCTCTTCAGGAACAGACATTTCGGTACACTTGTAGGAAAGGAGAGACTGGAAATCCAGCCCAAGCCTGTTCCTTTGGGAGATGCTGCCTGGAGAGTCATTTCCAGGAGAAAACCCAGCACCAAGTGTCTCCCCAGCATCTATTTCAAATAGTAGCTTTCCCAGTATTTTTCTTTTTAAAGGTCCATTGTTTCTACTCAAGGTTCTGCAGTATCTTGGTCTGGATGTGAGCGAGGAGAAGAAGAGGCAGTTACGGCAAAGCTTGACCACAGACTCGCAGGGGACGGTGGCCTATGGAGGTGAGCGGGCAGCTCTGCGGGTGACAGGCTTGTTCATTTCTGTGTGGCTTTGCTGGCAGCTAAGAAAGGAGAAAAGCTCCTGAAGAAAGGGGGCAGGTAAGATACCTGCCTGGGCATTGATGGAGCCTCAAAACAGTTTAAAATAAAGTTGCAAATGCGAAAGAAAGCACTTGGTAGAAGCAGATGTAAGATTAGAAGAAAGGAATGTTGGTGCAAGGACTCGCTTTCCTTCACACTCCAACTTTCCTAGGAAGACCTGGCCAGAGGATGTGCAGAAAATAAAAGCCTGCTCTGCTTTCTGTGACCTGCCAGAGCTTACCTGGCCCACAGGGTCTGCTCCCCAGAAGTTTTTGCACAAAAATTCAAAGCCATCAGCAATGTCCCCACCAGAGACAACAGTCTTGCAAAGCCCAACGCCTCTTGGATGGATGTTTTTGTGCAGAGCAAGCGATGGGATACAGAACTGTGCAATTGGCTTCATAGTTTGTGGCAACAGAAATAAGGATGATTAGGGGCAAATGTGCTGGCAGCAAAGATGCTCCTCTTACAGCCCAGGGGCTGAAGACTGGAGGAGCTGGGACCCTGGTGTCACCTCCCCTCCCGTCTGTCCCACACAGCCCCTCGCACTGGGCTTTCCTCCATGTCTGAAAGCAAAATGAATGTGGATTTTCAGACTCACCAGCACCTTTTCGAAGTGCTGAAGTCTTTGAGTAGTTTTTTGTTTAAATCAGCACCATGTGAAATGCCAGCAGGCAGGGGGGTGCCCTTTGTCAGAGAAATGCGGGTTTGGCTTAACATCTTAAAACTCAGAGGATCACAATGAACCACAATCGTGAAAACTCTGCTGTGAAAATATCTGGGGTTTTTAAAACTTTAATTTTTTTTCCACTGGATAAGAAACAGGAGTCTGGTAAAGATTGTCAACAAGTTATTTAAGCTTGATGGGATTGCTGAGGAACCCAGGAGCGTTGAGAAGACTGTTTGGCATCTCGAAACCCACTCTGCTTGGCAGTCAGTGGATGTCCTCAAAGTTGGTGGCATTTTCTCCTAACACACAGCGCTTTTCTCTTTTAGCCTGGTAAAAACTGATTGTTTCTCACAGATCTTCTCCAGGCACTCAGGGATCTGATGCAGGAGGAGCTGGACGAGGCTGGCCTGGATTCCAACTCCATGCTCTTCACACAGCACGAAGTGGCCACTTTGCTGGATACATCGGCTTTTCACTCTCCGGTCAGTCACTCCAGTGCTCTTCTACATTGAATCCATGAATCTTCTACGTGAAATCCATGAAATTCTGAGGAAGGAAAAGCTAAATTACCATTTTCTGGTTGTTCTGGTGTTATAAAGAGAAGGCAGAACTATGCATTAGTCATTTTGATTATAGGAAATTCTCTAAAAGACTTTAAACTTCTCATTTTTAATAAGGAAATAACTATATATATATATAGGGGTGATATGAAGGATGCAGCCTGGCAGTGATGCAGAAGGAAAATTAGCCATAATTAATCAATTCCAACTAATTTCACCTGGCTCACAAAATGAAAATTCACTATAGAGCAGCTCTTCCAGCTGTATCGGGGATCAGAGAGTGAAGCTGCGAGGTGAAAAACCAAACCTGCAGCTGAATTCTTTAATGTGCCTTTTGATCTGTCGCATAAAATGCTGGCTCCTTCTCAAAGTGATTTTGATTCGTTATTCTGGGTATGGAAAGCAATCTGCCTGTCACATAGCCCCATGTTTTTGGTAAAACAGAAGTGGTGCATGACGCTGTCTGTCCCTCTGCCTTGCAGACCTTCGACTCCCTCAACTGTAATGGCAACGAGGAGCTGGAGCAGCTGCAGCTGGAAATGACGGATCTGCGGCAAGAAGTCCGAAGGCTAAAGGTGGAACCTCTCCTCTGAGCAGATTTCTTTGCTGGTGCCTTCTGCTGTAGCTGGTTGTAGTTGTAGGCAAGGGTAATGGTGTAGCCTGTCCCTCTTAAGAAGTCACCAGTTTGCATTCTGTGCATTCCTCGTTACAAAGGGAACTCCCACCCTCGGCTCTCCTTAATTGCCTCTTCCTTGCTCTCAACCTCAAGTGAAACTTTATTTGTATCGAAAGTATGCAGTCTCTTTTTAGTAGTGAGTAAATAGATTGAAAAATGCAAAAACGCCTCTCACAAAGAATCCAAGTCCATGTAGAACAGAAGCATTGCCTGTCCTCCCAGCCTGACCTAGCTGGCGTGGCTGTTAACACCACGGTGGTGTCCAGGTGGATCTCTGCAGGCTTGCAGGTCACAGCCCAAAAATCACTGTAGTGGGGGAAAGTGCACCAACTGCTTCTGTAAAATATTCTGGTGGGTAGGGGCTACAAGACCAGGGCATCTTCTAGAGAATGTCCTATTGCTTGTTGCTTCTAAGCCAGTGAAAATATTTTCCCTAGACTCTCCTGAAAGAGGTGGAGAACAGCAAGAAGTCAATGGAAGATGAGCTTCAGAGACTGAACCAGGTGAGTGAAGACATTGCTGGGGACCTCGGGGTGGTTTTGGTGGTTGGCAGCTGAGGGGAATGTGGTGCATTGACCAGAACTTCTCGCTGCTTCCAGAAAGCCCTGGGCTTCCTCTCCGAGAACCGGACACTGCACAGCAAGCTGCAGATGGCAGAGGTGGTGCAGAGACAGGCTCACAGCGCGGAGCAGGACTATGAGGAAGTGATCCACTTGCTGGAAGCTGAAATTGCAGAACTGAAGATGCAGTTGGCAGGGAAGAAAGCAAAACACATCTCTGAAATAGAGGTAATGCAGCCCCTCAGCCTGGGAAAAAACCCACAACCCCCCTGACCCTTCTTCTGTGGGTTCCCTCTCTTCTGTTTATACAGGAGAACATGAACGTAGCACACACATCATGTGCTGTGGATGACCACAAGGCCAGCACGATTGCTGGGTCGACGTCAAAATCTGTATCATTTCTGCTGTCCATTCCAAAAGGATGGTGCTTTTCTGTTTGTAGCAAATGTCATAACTTGATGTTTCCAAAAGCCAAGGCTTGGAGCATCATCCTCACCTTTCTCTCCTTCTTCTGGCCCCATCTCAGGAGGACATCCTGGAACTGAAAAGACAGTTGTCCCTGGCTGACAGCCAGTTACGAAAATCAGAAGTCTCACGGAAGCGCCTGGAGATCTGCAACAGGAAACTGCTCCTGTTTGTGCAGGTGAAGTGCTGAACCATCCCCAGTGCTGGTGGCATCACTGTGGCCTTTTACCTTGATTTTTGCAAGTCCAAATAACTTCCTGGTCCATTATTTAATTCTATCGCATTCTAAAAAGGCACTGTCTGTTGGTTGGGAGAAACTAGGGAATGAACTCCTATTTACTCCTACACCTACGAGCTATGTAAACACCCTGGTGCAGGTTTTTCCTGGTGGCTCTGCTGTCTCTGGTTCACTGGTTCTCCCGTGATGCTCTGGTTGAGGCTGTTCCAGGAACTCTGTTGGACATGATTTTCAACATAATGTGTTTTAACCTTCCCTTCGTATAACTGGATGGCTGGTTCTCTACACAACAGATGTGAACTCAAAGACTGGTTTGGCTTTTCCAGTGCTTTTTTTTTTTTTTTCTTCCCCCCAAATTCCCTGCAAAACTGCACACATAGAATGAATGATAGAGTGATCTGGGTTGGAAGGGACCTTAAAGCTCATCCAGTCCCAACCCCCCTGCCAGCAGCAGGGACACCTTCCACTAGACCAGGTTGCTCAAAGCCTCATCCAACCTGGCCACAAACACTTCCAGGGAGGAGCAGCCACAGCTTCTCTGGACAACCTGGGACACTGTCTCACCACCTTCACACCAAAAAATTTCTTCCTCACATCTCATCTCCATCTCCCCTTTGCCACTTTCAAGCCATCACCCCTTGTCCTGTCACTCCCTGCCCTTGGCCAAAGTCCCTCCCCAGCTTTTTTGTAGGCTCACATAATTGCTTTAGTCTTTTAATTGACTGTTCCTCCACTTCACTCCCTCTATTGAGAACACAAGCTTGTGTAATTAGTAAAGTGGCCAGCAGAGGATCTCTCGGATTCAGTGTATCTGCTGCAGCCACCAGTAGCCTGTCCCAAGAGCTCTTGAAATCAATAGGAATGCAAAGTATTGTAGATGCTGTGTCCTCTCCTTCAGAGAAGGAAGAATTAAAATGCCTCTAGACCTGCAGCACTGCGTCCAGTTTGGGACTGGACTTTAGAAATGAGTTTGACTTGGCTCCTGAGTCAAACATCACAGGATTTTGACCATTGGAACAAAATATCTTCCTTTTTTATGCAGCCCTCAGTAGTGTTTGAGAATTCACTAACCGTGCGTGGTAATGAGAGCTTCCACATGCAGGTACAACTCAGAAACCAGGGATTGCTAGGAGAGATGATCAAGGCTCATTGAAACGCAGCCTGCAAAATTGTTCTTTGAGGATTTTTATGTTGTGTTTCATATATTTGAGTGTTGGTATGAAAATACATCATTTAGATGTGTCTGTGTATTTGCATGGGCTGTGGATGTTGCTTGACTTGCAAAAGGCCTTGAGGTATTTGCTTCAAGGGCAATGAATAAGCAGAAGCTGATTACTGTCATATTAAATCTGATCACCAGGAAAAACCCATGGGGTTTGTTCTCAGGAAATATTCATTCCTACAAGTTTGAAACCTTTTTTTTTTTCTTTTTTTCTTTTTTTTTCTTACATGGCAGAATGTCCACAATGTCCTGAGCACACCCAGCCATTTACCAGATGAGAAAAGGTAGGAAATGGCTTCTGGGAATCGTGAACAACATGAAATGTCCTTTTCTGACCTTTCTCAGGGGAAGGTGATTCACACGTAACCTACTCAGAGTTTCTAAACATACTGTCACTTTGGAAGTGAAACCATGAGAGAAAGATGATCTGGAGGCTGCTGGTGGATTGGTATCGGGGGGGTGTTGGCCTCCATTCAGGCTTTTTTGGGGGGATTAAGCAGGTGAAACATTTCTCTTGTTAAGTTGCTCTTGTTAGCAGAGCCCTTAAGCAGGTCATTTCAAAGAAGCTGAGTTTTGACTCACCTGCTTTTCCCAGCACATGTCACTCTTTGGCTTTAGGACCACGTCCTTCTCTATCAGCAGTTACAGAAAGTGGTGGAGTGTAAGCAAAGAGCTAGCGTGACTCTCAACGGCATGAATGGTTGCAGAGATAGAGTTCAGGCTTCTGGACTCCCCTTCAACCTGCACTCCTATCACTTGGAAAAAGTATCACAGCTTTATGTGTGTTTTTAATTGATTAACTCATTGTAAAGTCACTGTCCCATTGATAACGACCAGCTGCTTTCAAAAAGCCGGTTTCTAAGAATGATTGGAAACAATTTTTAAGTTCCCAAGATGGTGACTTCTAATATAATGAAGGGAAAATGTTTTTGAGAAATTCTAATAAATGCCTTGATATCTGTCTGTAAGGCAACGATGCAAGTATGTCTAAAAGAGAGTCCCCTGTGCTACCTAAGTGTCTGAGATACGATCTCCCCTGAATACACAGAATTTCCATTTAGAATATCCTTCAGGAAAAGCTGGCCAGGATTTTCAATGACCATTCTATGATAGAAGTATTGATGGCACTTTCCATATTTATAAGAGTCAACAGTGAAACAGAAGAGGATAAAACAGACGCAGTCTCAGATACATCTCTTCCATCTTCAGATCTTGTTGACCTTTTGCTATCAGAAGCTAAAGAACTGTTAGCGCCAATCCTCTCCAGCAAGGACGGTAAGCGCTAAATTACCTGGAGAAACCTGAGTCTCCAGGATGTCTGTTGATGTTATTTACAGTTTCCACCACCTTCCATCTTTTTTGCCATACCAGTTAAGCCTCCCATACGTGTACCTGATTCTCTCATGCTAACCAAGATGTAATTGCCCTCCATGTATCCATGTGACTCATCTTTGAATCTGAAATGCAGACTTGTGGTACAAGGAGTCAAAGGATGTGACTTGTGCCCACGGCCAGAGGAAAGGCATTTATCCAGGGGGGAAAAAAACCTAACAGACAGGAGGATGGTTTCACAGAATTGTAGAAATTCTGGTTGAAAGGAACTGCTGGAGATCGGGAGTCAAATCTTCTGCTCCAGGTAGGACCATCCCACTAGATCAGATCTGCAGTGGGTTTAGCCAGCTGTGCTTTTAGCCTCCAAGGATGGAGATCCAGAGCTTCTCTGAATAATGTGTTCCTGAGCTTTTCCTCTGTGAAAAAAGATTTTCCCAGCATCTAGTCTGAACATCTCCAGATGCAACATGTGGCCTCTGCCCCCAGTTATATTGTCTGCCACTGCCAAGAAGACCTTGGCTCCAACATCTTTGTAATTGCCCTCGAAGAAGGAGTGGGTGCTGCAAGGCTGCCTCTCAGCCTCCTCTTTGCCAGGCTAAACAAGCCCAGCTCCCTCAGCCCTCCCCAGCCTCTCCTGGCAGGTTATGAGCCCCAGGGCTCCTTGTGCTGGACCCTGTCCAGTTTCTCCAGAGCTTTGAACTAGGGATCCAAACCTTCATTACACCACCCAGATATGACTACAGCAATGCTGAGCAGAGAGGAATAGTAATCTCCCTGCTTCCTTGGTGTAGGAATCAGCCTGGACTCCCATCCACTCACATGTTGGTGAATGGGAGAAAATCAGAGAAAAGGCATCTAGCTCCATGGGAGTCTGAATTAACTTTCCCAGTCTGGGACTCTGAGCTTGGTCCATGAGCCATAAACATTTCTTGGCAGCATTTATTTGACCCTGCTTGTCTCCTTCCATGCAAAAGGAGAGTTTCTCTTCTCCTCCGTGTCACCATCAGGTGAGTGTACAGACCCAAACAGGTGCCCTAATCTTTACTAGTTGATGCTGTTCACCAACTAAACGTGACCATGGTCCAGCACTGTCTTTGTCTCAAAGCACAAGACATGAAGAAAAATAATGGTAGCCTTTAAGGAGCGCCTCTGATATATGAACTTGTCAGCATTTTCCGAGTTCCTGCATCATTTAAATGTGCATTATCATAATGTAGCAGCGCTGCTTGCGTGGGGCATGTTTTCAGACTCTCCTCTTACGCTTGGCTGTGTGCTGTCACCTTTGCAGCTTCGCCATGTGACAGGGACCAGTGCCTGCCTGCTGAAGGAATCCCAAACTACAAGGAGTAAGTGTCAAAACTGCCGTGGTCTGTGATTTTCACAGTCCACATACTAAAAATTCCTGTTGTTTGGGGGGTTTTTGTTTGTTATTATTATTATTATTATTTTAATAAAAATTTTTGCTTGACAACTTTTAACCAGATAATCTAGTAGAGGCCTCCAGATGGCCATGTCAGAGAAATACACCCCTTCCTAGACAGCATGAGACTTCCCACCCCACACAGTAAAGTGCAATGTGAATTTCTGGAGATCTCTTTTATTTTCTAAAATGTTCTTTTTCCTTCAGGGCAGATGGGAGTTTATGGTTCTATGGCTTGTCTAGCTGGCTAAGTAAGGGGAAAAGCATCACTGAATCTTTTATACTGTGGTATCAAGATGCTGTGAAGTCCCAGCCAAGAAGAGCAGGGCAATGTGGCTTTGTTTGGACCTTCAGAATCTTAAGAATTTCCCCCAAACCTCTTAAATGCCTTGTGTTTAACAGAGCCCTGTCTTAAATATATCTGCTGAAAGGGCACTTTGAGACCTCAGTGTCACTGTCTTAGCTGATCACCTTAACTCGACCTGAAGATCTGCCAGCAGCTTTTTAGTTATGTACAAAGTAGACGTTTGCAAACCATGATGTCAAAGTTATGAAAAGCATTTTGAGACAAACCAGATGGCCACTACAAACCACTAGCCACACCAGATCCTTGGCCTCTGCTTTTTATGTCCTAAATAATCAGTGTTGTCTTCATGTTATCCTCAGTGTCCTTCTTCCAAACTACATTAAACATTTCTCATTTTCAGCCATCTTCATCAAAAGACCACCTGGCCCCCTCCTGCAAGCCAGACCAAGACTGATCAACCGCAGCCACCAAGTCCAACCAGCGAACTGCCTAAGAAGCCGACATAAACCTCCCATGGCTTGCTCATGCTCCAGACTGTGACTGATGATTGGACTCGATGATCATAAAGGTCTTTTCCAATCTAGGCAATTCTGCGTCCGTAACACAGCTGCTGCTGTGCTGGGAGATGGGAAGGACACACCATGGGTGCTTCAGCTTCCAGGCAAACCAGACTGAGAAACAAGCTTTCTAATACGAGACTAATTCTTCCTAATTCCCCAAGACTTCTCCAGCAACTTCCCCTGCGCGTCTACCTCTGAGTTATCATACAAGGCTATTTGCTCACGGTTTTGCAGCTTTATAGAAAAAAAAAATCTTCTCAAGAGGCTACAAGGGCCTGGATTTCACTGGCAGCCTTTTAGAGCTTGTAATTCTGGGTAGTAAGAGGAGCATGAACACACCCAAGCAACTCAGGGGTCTCCAACAGCTTCCTTTTGGTATTTCATATGAAAAACCAAAGTATATTTAGTGATTGTAATCAAAGCAGCTTCATCTGTAGCCTCCTAGCCATCTGGGGATAGGTGCTTCTCTTCTTATTCTTTCTGTCTAGCTTATCCCAGCTGCAATGCTTGAAATGGAAAACACTGTCTCAGCTAGTTTTTGGAGAAAGAGTACAGAGATAGCCAGCTCTGTGCTACCGATGACCATGTACTGGTGAACACCAAGCGCTCCCTGGAATGCCAGAGAGGACATAGCAAACATATTTCAATAAAGGCCCACAGTGTCACTTGGACATTAGATCCACACGATGCAAGATTGCACATGGATAGCAATGAATGGGGTAGAAATCTGAGATGAACACAAGGTCTGGAAAATAAAATGGAACCACTGCTCACAAGGTGTTTGCTTTCTGAGTTATGATTGCAGGTGCTGTGTTCAGTGTCTCTGAGATGAAGATCCTGTCCCAGTCCATTTTTTCCTTCTTCCTTTCTTATTATTTTTTTTTTCCTTCTTCCTTTCTTATCTTCTGCCATCCAGAGGGACCTTGACAGGCTGG